>NW_026000250.1:2783529-2786973 GCF_001458135.2 Marmota marmota marmota
AGAAAGAGAAAATGAGTAATGTACCAAGGGCAAGATATAATTCCCAATTGCATGCTCCTAATGGTTTGTGTCCTTCAACCATTCCTCACCTGCCTATATTTTTCATTACCTCCTAGCAGTTCATTCAGCTATCAATGTATCAATCCACTGATGAGTTCAGAGCTCCCATGATTCAATCACTTCCCCAAAACCCATATCTGAACATTGTTGTACTGGGAACTATAACTTTAACACTTGAGTCATGTGGGAATACTTTATATGTAAACAACAATAGGAAACATCTAAGACATTCATTAAAAAGATTATTTGGGAGAGGGTACATTTAATATTATCTTGAATATATAATTCAACTTATATATATTCAATTTATATATAAATTTATATATAAATTGAATATAAAAAATAATTGAATATAAAAAATTAGAATTCTTCTTTAATAGCTAGAGGCTGTTAATTCACATTTTGACAGATTTACCACTAAGTAATGTTCTCCAGTATTTGACAACCCAGGTTAATCAACCATCTGTTTCTTTTTAGGGAAATTACAAAAAAGCTAGAAATATAAACCATCTTTGTAAAAATGTTAAACATGTTAATATCCAGATTAAACTTAGACTACAGGGACTTAGAAGACATAAATAGCTATATAAGAACAAAAATTTTTAAGTTTCTTATCTTCATTTCCAAAACGACATGATCTCTTTTCTCAACTATGGGATCATAATAAACCATCAGTTGTCCACTTGGAGAATATCATTGGCTGACTAGGAACATGTGAAAGGTTATATTAAAAGCATTGCATTAATTATTGACTTCTCAGCTCACTATAATTCTTTAACTAGTCTAAAATATCAGAAACATTCCTAAAGCAGTTATTGAGGTATTTGTTTAATCAAATTCTCTTTTTCTGCACAAGTGTCCTTAAAAATAATGACTGATCACAAGACATCATATGAAAAGTAAAAAAAAAAAAAAAAAAAAAAAAATTCTCCATGTTTACAATCGTATCTTTATTCATTTCAAAAATAAGAACAGAGAACTATGTTACTTCCTGGTTGGGTAACTTGTCTTAATTATGCCTGGGGAACTTTATTTCAGTTTCCTTATCTAGCACCAAGCAGAGATAAATCTTAATGATTTATTAACTTCAGAGAAATAAAGTTATTTCCTTCTAATCTTTCTGGTCTTGGAAATCTTTGTAGGTTTATTTATAATAGTTACTATCTATTCAAACTATAGGCTTTTATAATAGGGGCCTGAACAACTTTTCTTTTTAAAAAGATGGCTTTTTTTTCCTTGCTACCATTTTATCAGATTAGTACTTTTTGTCCAAATTTCTGCCCCCAGTGTTTCCTTACACTTACTCTTCTACCCACTACACAAAAATACAGAAATCTTTGACTTAATCTATTATTTATATGCAATGTTTAGTTAACCAAGTTTCAATTCTGTCCTATACAATTTTATCCATGTCCACAACTTATTTTTACCTTAAGTTAATTAACAAAAGTGGACATATTTTAATTTTGTATGATTCTGTTTATACAAAGCTAAAAGAACTTCATGCTAAGTTATAGTAAGGGTCTCTCTCATGAAAATGATGGTGGATTAGACACCAGATTAAGTAATGTGGATTTCAATAGTGTTTTTTGTAATGGATATTTTTTATACCAGGGAATGAACCCAGGGGTGCTTAACCACTTAGCCACATCTCCAGCTGTTTTAGTTTTTTTTTTTTTTTTTAGAGACAGGGTCTCACTGAGTTGCTTAGGGCCTTGATAAATTGCTGAGGCTGGCTTTGAACTCATGATCCTCCTGCTTCAGCCTCCTGAGCCACTGAGACTACAGGCATGCACCACCACACCCAAGCTTAATGGATCTTAATAGCATGTGAAAAAAAAATATATATATATATAGCTATTATGTAGAAATCTATAAAATCTTGTATCATTGTGCTAATGGTACTAGGAAACAAACATGCCAGGAACTCAAAGAATTAATCCACATGATAAGAAGTACCTTGTAAATTACTATTATTAACATTTTAATTGATGATTTTATTTAATGTTTAATTGAGAATTCAACTTGAATTCAGAAAACTGTGAGTCATAAATGTAATCTTTCTTTGTTTATTCAGTACTGTATATACTGTATAACACATGGAAGAATTAGAAAATGATATTTGTTGAATAATTGAATTAACAACCAGTTTTATTTGGTACATTTAAATAATTCAATATAAAATATATCATATCCCTTAGGATAAAATTGTCCTCATAGGAAATCTCATACTATGTCTTTAACAGAGCATAAACAAATAATTATTTGTGTATTTATTTATTTTTGGTTAAATTCCTAGTGTTCCCAGTACTCTGTGTTGGTCAAGAGTGAGTTGGTAGAGCTGGGATTGTGGCTTAGTTGGTAGAGTTCTTGTCTTGCATGCAGAAATCCCTGAGTTACATCCTCAGCATCACATCAAAATAAATAAATAAAACAAAGATATTGTGCCTACCTACAACTAAATATTTAAGAAAAATGTATTTTAGAAAAGAGAATGAGTTGGTAGTAGAAAAACAGAAATATTTCAAACAAATTAGCACTACAGTCCATGGAAATAGAAAAAAAGAAGAACACACTAATTTTAGTGTTAGTAGAAGGAAGTAAATAATAAGGATAAAGCATAAATAACAGTAAATAGAAAAAATAAAGAAAAAAATTCAGGGGCTTGGGGATTTTACTCAGTGGTTGATTATTTCTCTAACCTGTATGAGGCCTAGGTTCCATCCCTAGAACTGCTCCCAGAAAATTCAAACCACAATTAGACTAAAAAAATACAAGGCAAAACTTAAATAAATGCAATCAGAAACAAAGGAGATCTTACAACCGATACCATACAAAGTGTAAGAGACTGTCATTGAACAATTATTGCCACCAAACTGCATAACCTAGAAAAATTTGATAAAGTCCTAGAATTATAAAACCTATCAAGAGTAAACCATGGATGAATAGAAAATACGAACAAAGCAACAGTATGTAGAGGGATCCAACAAGTAATAAAAATATTTTCAACCAAGAAAATATGAAGGAAAGTTAATAACACTAGTAAATGCTACCATATGTTTAAAGAGTAATTGGCATTGACGCCTCTTATGTTTATCAAAAAAAAAATGAGATAGAAAGAACAGAGTAGGGACGAAGAGCAGGAGAAGAAGATTAACATTAAACAGGGATGAGAGGTGGGAGGGAAAGGGAGAGAGAAGGGAAACTGCATGGAAATGGAAGGAGACCCTCAGGGTTATACAAAAGTACATACAAGAGGAAGTGAGGGGAAAGGGAAAAATAATACAAGGGGGAGAAATGAATGACAGTAGAGGGGGTAGAGAGAGAAGAGGGGAGGGGAGGGGAGGGGAGGGGGGATAGTAGAGGATAGGAAAGGCAGCAGAA
>NW_026000250.1:2787582-2793972 GCF_001458135.2 Marmota marmota marmota
TATATATATATATATATATATATATATATATATATATATATATATATATATAAATACATTATATATTATTAAATATATTATATAATCTATAATATGTATACATATATATGTGTATATATACATATATAGTATGTTAATAGGTTAAAAACAAATATATTGATCAATAGAACTTAATAGACAGCTGATAAATAAATACATGCATTTACAATAAATTGTTTTTCTACAAAGCTTCCTGGAACACACAATGGAGAATGGTAAGAAATGACAGTCTCTCCAATAAACTGTACTGGAAAATGTTAAATGGGATCCTTATACATCAAAAAGATTTAAAACCTTCTTTATAGACAGGCATGGTGGTGAACACTTGTAATCCCAGAGACTCAGGAGGAAGAGGCAGGAGGATCACAATTTTGAGTCATTCTCCATTTTACTGTTTCCTGTTGAGCTGTACATGCTTCATATATATTTTGGATATTAAATATTTTTGGATATATGATTTATAAATATTTTTCCACTATGCAGATTTTCATTTCATTTTGAAATGATAACAAATATTAGCAAGGATGTGGAGAAAAAGGATCCCTTATACATTATTAGGAGCATGTGTATTCATATAGTTATTATGGAAAATAGTATTAAACTTCTTCAAAAACTTTTAAAAAACAAAATAAAATATAACTGCCATATAATGCAAGAACCCCATTTCTGGGTGTATATCCAAAGAAAACACTGTCTAAAATGATTTGTTCTCCCATGTTCATTGCAATATGTTTCTCAATATTTTATGTGTCTGTTGATAGATGAATAAGTACGTAAAATGTCACACACAAACACACACACATAGGAGAATAATTCAGTCTTTAAGAAAAGAAGGGAATTCTACCATTTCTGACAATATAGATTAACTTGAAGGACATCATGCTTAGTGAAATAAACCAGGAACTGAAAGAAAAATACTCCATTATTCCACTTACATGTTGACTAGAAAAATGTCAAAGTCTTTTAAGCAGAGAGTTGAGATAAATACCAAGGTTCAGGGGTGGGGAGATTTGAGAAATACTGGTTGAAAAGTACAAACTTTCAATTATAAATTCTTGTCACATTCCATATTAGATTTTTTTCACCTATCAAAATATCTGAAAAAACTAATTGTGAAGAAGAGCTTTATTTAGCTCACATTTTTGGAGATTCAAAATTCAAATAAAACAGAGCAGGCTTTTATTTGGGAGCTTCCCTTTGGCAGTATTACTTCATGCTATAGATAGTAGTAGTGGAAATACAGGAAAGAGCAAAGAAATGGTTACACCTTGAACCAGGGGCAGGGGAAAATATAAAAGGGGTCACACTTGCTCCTTTTATAACAAATCTCTCACAAAAATTCAAAGGATTATATGAGAATTACAAAAGTGTTGTGGGAGAACTACGTAATGCCTACAATCATCTAAGGTCCTCGTATTAGACACAACATTATAATTATTTTACCCCTCCCAAGAGTACTACCATGGAAACAAAGCTGTTAACATGTGAACTTTTGGAAGGACACATTTTGACCTTATCCTACAGATAACCCCTAATATGCATCATGGTGATTATAGTTAATAATCATATATATATTTAAAATTCACTAAGAAAGTAAGAAGACTTCAAGTATTCACCCCAAAAGCAAGTTATGTGAGATGATATGTTAATTAGGCAATAATAATATCATAATGTATAAATATTTTTTGGTTACATATACTGCAATAAACTTATTTATATAGTAGGCTGCTGTTTATTAACAAAAATGAATGAACTATTTGGCATATGCATAAATGACATGAGTCTCAGTAACTTCTTATTGAGCAAAAATAGCTAGACAGGAAGCATACATATCATAGGATAATATTTTTTATAAAGACTTAAAAACAACTCTGTGTTAATAGGAATCATTTTAGCATTTTGTTACATGCCTATAATACAAGTTAATTAATTTCACTCCACATTACCACCCATTCCCCTCTCTTCCACTTGATGCCCTCCTACCCTATTAATCTTCCTTGAAATTTCATGAATGTTTTTCCCACCTTTCCTCTGCCACTGGTTTCCATGTAGATGTAATATGATGCTTGTCTTCTGAGTCTAGTTTATCAGTCTCCAGTTCCATCCAATTTCCTGCAAACGACATTCTCCATTATAGCTGAATAAAACTCCACTGTGTATATATACCATATTTTCCTCATACGTTTTTATGTTAATGTACACCTAGGTTGATTACATTACTTGGATATTGTGAACTGAGCTTTAATAAACTTGGGGATACATACATTTCTAAATTATATTGACTTTAAATCTTTCAGATAAACATCAAAGAGTGATATAGCTGGATCATGAAGTAGTTCTATTTTGAGTATTTCAGGGACCTCCATACTGATTTCTATATTGACTATATTAATCTGTATTCCCACCAATGGTGTAAAAGTTTCACAATTCCCTATAACCTTGTGAGTATTTATTGCTATTTGGATTTTTATACTTGCCATTCTGACTCTGAGTTATGTGGAATCTCATTGTTTTTTTTTTTTTTTACATTTTCCTAGAGGCTCAAGATAATGAATATTTTTCATATAACTGTTAATAAATTGTACTTCTTCTTTCGAAAAGTATCTGTTGATTTGCCCATTTATCATTTGGGTTAACTGTTACATTGATTTTTTAAACATTTTAGTTCTTTATATATTTGGATATTAATCCTCTGTTGGAAGATGAGCTGGTTAAGATTTTCTCCTATTTGGTAGACTCTGTCTTTATGTAGTTTTATTCTCATACAAATGAATATCCAATATTCTCAGCTCTATTTGTTAAAGAGGTTTTCTTTCCTCCAATGTATCATTTTGACACCTTGTCAATACTCAAATTATTGTAGCTACATAGGTTTGTCCCTGTGTTTTCTATTCTACTCCATTGGCCTACACATCTGTTTATATGCCAATACTTTGAAGTTTTTGTTACTATGGATCTTTAGTGTAATTTTAAGTCAAATATTATGATTCCTCCAGCTTTACTCTTCTAGCTCTTGGAAATTCTTTTTGCTATTCTGTCTTTTACTCTTCCATATTAATTTGAGGATCATTTTTTTCTAGTTTTGTGAACAATATCTGGTATTTCCATAAGAGTTATATTGAATCTGTACATTGCCTCTCATAGTATAAACATTTTAAAAGTGTTATTACTGACTATTCATGAGCATTGAAGTTTTTCCCATCACCTAATATATTCAATTTCTTTTTTCAATATTGTGTAATTTTTTCTATTAGAGGTTTATCACCTCTGTGGTTAGACTAATTCTATGGAATTTTTGGCTGTCATTGTAAATATATTTGTTTTCTTTCTCAGAGGATTCTTTATTGTTATATAGAAAAATTATTATATTTCTCTGCTACTTTGATTACTTAATTAGTCCTATAGAAGTCTACTGGTGGAATTTTTAAAGTATAACTCACATCATCTGCAAACAAAAATAATTTAAATTCTTAATTTCCTTTTGTTATCCTTTTTACTTCTTTCTCTTTGTTGATTACTCTATTTAAAATTTCTAGTTTTATATTGAATGGGACTAGTGAGTTTGGTCATACTTTTCTTGTTTCTTATGATAGAGGAAATACTTTGAGATTTTTTCCATTCACAATTATGTTGGATTTGGGTTACCTTTGGGGTATTTGAATTAAGTTTCTTCTATCCCTACTTTCTTCAGGGCTTTAGTATCATGAAGTGGAATTACATTTTGTTGAAGGATTTTTCCTTCTCTCATACTTTTAAGGTGGTTTGGGGGCCTCTTTCATAGGCACAGGTGCTATAGAGTCTTACTGCTTGTGCAGATGTATCCAAGGACCATGGGCAAAACCCTCTCTGGTGGGGGTCATATGAGTACTCCTGGGAAAATTTTGTTACACAGGGAAATGCATCATAATCCTGTGCACCAGAAAAATGTTCTGCCCTACTGAATTCTGGTCCCAATTCTGAGGTAGATCTCAGGAAACTTTGGCTCAAAGAGATTTTACTGTACATACTATTTAGAGACATTGCTTCATGGGCATCTTCCAGTGACACTATCTACTGCTATCTTTCAGATAAATATGTAGGGATGTGTCTTTCTAA
Source organism: Marmota marmota marmota (assembly GCF_001458135.2). Classification (NCBI taxonomy): domain Eukaryota; kingdom Metazoa; phylum Chordata; class Mammalia; order Rodentia; family Sciuridae; genus Marmota; species Marmota marmota. The sequence goes on from NW_026000250.1 coordinate 2,791,717, forward strand.
AATCTGTAAGCCTGAGTGAAACTTTCACAAAATGTTTTCTGGTCATGGTTTTCTATTTACTAGCTAACAAAAGTGGGCCAGTCCTCACTGATCAGCCCATGATGTAGTTTCTGTACAAGTTAAGTTCAGTCCAATGTTCTCTTCTATTGCTGCCTCCAAAGCAACATTTCTACTTTAATTCTCTATTTCTCTCCCTTTGAGTTACCTTTTTTCCAGCCTTGTTCCAGTGACCTGGTGACAGGTTTGGAAACAGCATATTCCTTCTTGTTCCCTGTTTCAGTGATCAGAATAATTAAGCCTCTCTAACCTCTTTCAATCTAATAAGGATCCTGGGTGTGTTCATTCAGTCACCCACTTTGCTGTACAGCAGTACTTCAGCTTTTTCCAACTCCAGACTATGGAGGTGTTGTAACTCACATTTCACTTCTGCTCTACCATGTTGTTATTGTTAAGTGGTTAAATGGTCTTTGTGTTACATCACTACATCTTTAAGGTTTTTAATATTCTTCCATAAGTGTGAATAGAAACAAGTTGATGGGTTTTTCTCACTAGAATACTAATTTTGAAGTTTATTCTAATTCATGAAAATAAAGAAACTTGAGGCATAATTAATTTTTAAACTATCAACTGAATAAACAATTCCATTCTAAATCATGATCAAATCTTTATTTAAAAAATGTCTGAATTTTTAAATTCATTATGTCCACAGCAAAATATTTTCATTTTCATTCAGAATGCATCTAGAAAGAAACATTTTATCAATGCTATGTAATACACTAAATACAAAGCTACTTTGGAATCCAATCATTTTTATGTAAATATTTTTTATTTATATATGACAGCAGAACATATTACAAATATTATTACATTTATGGAGTACAATTTTTCATTTCTCAGATTGTATACATAGTATATTCACACCAATTCATGTGTTCATACATGTACATTGGATAATAATGATCATCACATTCCGCAATCATTAATTACCCTATGTCTCCTCCCTTCCCCTCCAACCCCTCTGCCCTATCTAGAGTACATCTATTCCTCCCTTGATCTCTCTCCTATCTCATTATGAATCAGCCTCCTTATATCAAAGAAAACATTAGGCATTTGTTTTTTTGGGATTGGCTAATTTCACTTAGCATTATCTTCTCTATCTTCATCCATTTACCTGCAAATGCTATGATTTTATTCTCTTTTATTTCTGAGTAATATTCCATTGTGTACATATGCCACATTTTTTATCCATTCATCTATTGAAGGGCATCTAGGTTGGTTCCACAGTTTAGCTATAATAAATTGTGCTGCTGTAAACATTGATATGGCTGTGTCCCTGTATTATGCTGATTTTAAGTCCTTTGGGTACAGACTGAGGACAGCGATACCTGGGTCAAATAGTGGTTCCATTCCCATTTTTTAAAGGACTTTCCATACTGCTTTCCAATATTGGCTGCACTAATTTTCAGTCCCACCAGTAGTGTATGAGTGTACCTTTTCCCCCACATCCTCGCCAACACTTATTGTTGTTTTTATGCATAATAGCTGCCATTCTGACTGGAGTGAGATGAAATCTTAGAGTGCTTTTGATTTGCATTTCTCTAATCTCTAGTGATGATGAATCTTTTTTCATGTATTTGTTGATTGATTGTACATCGTCTTCTGAGAAGTGTCCCTTCAGGTCCTTGGATCATTTATTGATTGGGTTATTTGTTTTGTTGATGTTTAGCTTTTCGAGTTCTTCATATACACTAGTAATTAGTGCTATATCTGATGTATGAGGGGTAAAGATTTGATCCCAAGATGTGGGCTCTCTATTCACCTCATGGACTGTTTCTTTTGCTGACATGAAGCTTTGTAGTTTGAGCCCATTCCATTTATTGATTTTTATTTTAATTCTTGTGCCACAGGAATCTTATTAAGGAAGTTGGGGCCTAATCCCACATGATGGAAAATAGGGCCCATTTTTCTTCTATTAGACACAGGATCTCTGGTTTAATTCCTTGTTCCTTGATCCATTTTTGGTTGTGTTTTGTGAATTTTGGTAAAAGATAGGGGCTTAATTTCATTTTGTTGTATATAGATTTTCAGTTTTCCCAGCACCATTTGTTTAAGAGAATATATTTTCTACAGTGTATGTTTTTGCAATTTCGTCTAATGTAGGGCTGGGGATGTGGCTCAAGTGGTAACGCGCTCGCCTGGCATGCGCAGGGTGCTGGGTTCCATCCTCAGCACCACATAAAAATAAAATAAAGATGT
>NW_026000250.1:2796663-2810498 GCF_001458135.2 Marmota marmota marmota
AAGATAATTGTAGCTTTTTTGGTTAGTCTCTGTGTCTGCTATTCTGTACCCTAGGTCTATCAGTCTGTTTTGGTGCCAATACCACACCGTTTTTGTACTATTGCTCTATAGTATAGTTTAAAGTCTGGTATAGTGATGCCACCTGCTTCACTCTTCCTGCTAATGATTGCTTTAGCTATTCTGGGTCTCTCATTTTTCCAGATGAATTTCATGATTGCTTTTTCTATTTCTAAAAGAAATGTCATTGGAATTTTGATCGAAATTGCATTAAATCTTTATAGTGCTTTTGGAAGTATGGTTATTTTGATAATAATTCTGCTATCCAAGAGCAAGTTAGTTCTTTCCATCTTCTAAAGTCTTCTTTGATTTATTTCTTTAGGGTTCTGTAATGTTCATTATATAGATCTTTCACCTCTTTGTTAAGTTGATTCCCAAGTGTTTTATTTTTTGAGGCTATTGAGAATGGATTAGTTTTTCTCATTTTCCTTTCTTAGAATTTCTCACTGATGTACAGAAATGCCTTTGGTTTATGGGTATTGATTTGATATCTTGCTACTTTGCTTAACTCATATACTAGTTGTAGAAGTTTTCTGGTGGAACTTTTAGGGTCTTACAGGTATAGAATCATATCATCAGCAAATAAATGCCAATTTGAGTTCTTCTTTTCCTGTGTGCACCCCTTTAATTTCTTTCATCTGTCTAATTGCTCTGACCAGTGTTTCAAGAACTATGTTAAATAGAAGTGGCAAAAGAGCATATCCATGTCTTCTTCTAGTTTTTAGAGGGAAGGCCTTCAATTTTTCTCCATTTAGAATGATTTTGGACTGGAAATTAGCATAGATAGCCTTTATGATGTTAAGATATGTTCCTGTTATCCCAAGTTTTTCTAGTGTTTTGAACATAAAGCGGTGCTATTGTATTTTATCAAATGCTTTTTCTCATCTTTAAGTCTATTGATGTGATGAATTATATGCATTGATTTCCATATGTTGAACTGACCTTGCCTCCCTGGGATGAATTCCACTTGATGGTGCACAATTTCTTTGTTACATTTTTGTATTCAATTTGCCAGAATTTTATTGAGAATTTTTGCATCTACGTTTATTAGAGATATTTTCAGAAGTTTTCTTTTTTTATGTCTTTGCCTGGTTTTGGAATCAGAGTAATATTGGCCTCATATAAAGAGTTTGAAAATATTGCCTTTTTTCCTATTTTCTGAAATAAGTTGGAGAGTTTTGATATTAGTTCTTCTTTAAAGATCTTGTAGAACTTGGCTATGTACCCGTATGGTCCTGGGCTTTTCTTGGTTGGTAGACATTTGATGGCATCTGCTATTTTGGCACTTAAAATTTATCTGTTTAAAATGTGTATATCATCCTGATTCAATTTGGCCAAATTATATGACTCTAGAAATTTGTTACTGCCTTCAATATCTTCTATTTTATTGGAGTACGGGTTTTCAAAATAATTTCTAATTATCTTCTTTATTTCTTTAGTGTTGTGATATTTCTTTTTTCATCACATATGTAAGTTTTGTCTCTCCTCTTTGTTAGCATGGCTATGGGTCTGTCAATTTTATTTACTTTTTCAAAGAACCAAAGTCTGTCCTGTCAATTTTTTCAATTGTTTCTTTTGTTTCATTTTCATTGACTTCAGCTCTGATTTTAATTACTTCCTGTCTTCTATACTTTGGTGTTAATTTGTTCTTCTTTTTCTAGGGCTTTAAGATGTAGTGTTAAGTCATTTATTTGTTGACTCTTTCTTCTTTTAAGAAATGGACTCCATGCAATGAACTTTCCTCTTAGAACTGCTTTCATAGTGTACCAGAGATTTTGATATGTTGTATCTGTGTTCTCATTCACCTCTAAAATCGTTTAAATCTCCTCTTTGATGTGTTCTGTAACACATTTTTCATTCAGTAGCATATTATTTAGTGTTCAGATGTTGGAGTGTATTTTATTTCTATTTTATCATTTATTTCTAATTTCATTCCATTATGATCTGATAGAATGCAGGGTAGTATCTCTACTTTTTTATATTTGCTAAGAGTTGCTTTGTGGCATAGTATATGGTCTATTTTGGAGAAGGATCCATGTGCTCCTGAGAAGAAAGTATATTCTCTCATTGAAGGTTGAAATATTCTATATATGTCAATTAAGTCTAAGTTATTGATTTTATTATTGAGTTCTATAGTTTCTTTGTTAAGCTTTTGTTTGGAAGATCTATCTAGTGATGAAAAAGGTATGTTAAAGTCACCCAAAATAATTGTGTTGTGGTTTATTTGACTCTTGAACTTGAGAAGAGTTTGTTTGATGAACATAGCTGCTCCGTTGTTTGAGGTACATATATTTATAATTGTTAAGTCTTGTTGTTGTATGGTTCCCTTGAGCAATATGAAATGTCACTCTTTATTATTTTTTAATTGACTTTAGTTTGAATTCTACTTCATTTGTTTTGAGGATGGAAACCCCTGCTAGCTTCTGCAATCCATGTGAGTAGTATTATTTTTCCCAACCCTTCACCTTCAGTCTGTGAATGTCTTTTTCTACGAGATGGGTTTCTTGGAGGCTGTACATTGTTGGTTCTATTGTTTTTTTAATCTAATCTAGTAGTGAGTGGTGAGTTTAGGCCATTAATATTCTGGGTTATTATTGAGACATGATATGTACTCCAAGACATTTTTTTTGTTTATTTTGGGTATTTAACATGACTTGGTTTCTCCTCTGTTTAGATTTTCCTTTAGAGCTATCTGTCCCTCTGCTGATTTTCATCATTGTTTTTCACTTCCTCTTTGTGGAATATTTTGCTGAGGATGTTCTGTAGTGCAGGCTTTCTAGTTGTAAATTCTTTTAAAATTTGTTTATCATGGAATGTTTTTGTTTTATCATCAAATCTAAAGCTTAGTTTTGCTTGATATAAGATTCTTGGTTGGCATCCATTTTCTTCCAGAGCTTGGTATATGTTGTTCCATGATCTCCCATCTTTGAGGGTCTGGATTGAAAAACCTGTTGAGATAAGTATTGGTTTCTCCTTATATGTGATCTGATTACTCTCTCTTGTAGAATTTAAGATTCTATTCTTATTCTGTATGCTAGACATTTTCATTATAATGTGCTTTGCTGTAGATCTGTTGTAATTTTATACATTTAGTGTCCTGTAAGCCTCTTTTATTTGGTTTTCCAGTTTGTTCTTCCAGCTTTTGACATTTTCTTATATTTTCTCATTGAAGAGATTGTGCATTCCTTTGGTTTGAAACTCTGTGCCTTTCTCTTTCCCAATAACTCTTAGATTTGCTCTTTTGTGCTGTCCCATAATTTCTGGATGTTTTGTTCATGGTTTCTACCTTTTTTCACTGTGTGATCAACTTTATTTCCAGATTGTATACTTTGTCTTCATTGTCTGAAGTTCTTTCTTCCAAGTGATCTATTCTGGTGGTTATGCTTACTATTGAGTTTTTTATTTGATTTATTGTATTCTTCATTTCAAGGATTTCAAACTGTTTTTTATTCAGGGTCTCTATCTCTCTCTTGAAGTAATGTTTTGCTTCCTGTATTTGCTCTCTTATCTCATTGTTGTAGTGATCAATTTTTGCTTGTGTTTTTTTATTTAAGTAATTTTTTAATTAACAGATTATTTTGAATATGAACCTTCTGAACTCCTTCTCTGACATTTCATCAACTTCACTGCCCATAGGTTCTGTTATTACAGTGTCCTGGTTTGTTTAGGGCACTTTCTACCTTGTTTTTCTTATTGTCTATGTGTCTTAATTTCTTTCAGTATGGGTCTGAGATATTACAGTTTCTTCCCTATATTCTTAGAGTACCTGTGCAGATTCTCTGTACCTCACCTTGATGTTGGGCTTCCAGACCCTGCTGGTGTCCCTTAATGGATGCTACTGCATCCTGGTTCTAGGACCTTTGTAAGTTAGAGTGGTTGTATCTGGGCTGCTTGGCTTGACCTTTGGTGGTAGTCTGCTGGTAGGAAGAGGCAGTCTTATAACAGAGGCTAGGCTCTGGCAGTGTCTGCTTTGCTGGGGGAGAGGTGAACAGGGCCTACTGAAATCCTGGATCCCATGTGGGCTGTTATGAGCAGTCAGAACTCGATCTCTGCTCTAGTTGTAGTGCACTGTTCAGAAGGGGTGGTTCTGCACCAGAAGTTAGGCTCTAGTGAGCGTCTGCCCCACTAGGAAAAGGGTGGGCCAGGCATATTGTGCACCTGGGCCCTGCAGAGGTTGGTGTGTATGGGTCTGGGCCACTGGGCTTAACCTCCAGGGGTAGTCTGCTGGTAGTAAGGAGTGTTCCTGCATGAAAGGCTAAGCAGTGTCTGTCCCCCGGGGAAGGGGTGAACCAGGCCTGCTGAAATCCTGGATCCCATGTGGGCTGTTGTGAGGCATCTCCTGAATTCTGTCTTAGCTGTGTAGAGATTATCTGAGCTGACTGGAAATATAAGTTATGGAGTGCTATAGACTTCTTAACTTACATTAGTTTCTTGTCTATTTCTTACACTACTATTAGAATAATGTAGGAAATTTTTGTTGCCAGCAACCACAGAGGATGCAAAGTACAAGATAACAATTAGAAATTATAAGCTTGGAAGAACAGAGAGAAAAATCTTCCTCCCTCTGAGCTAGGTAATAAACATTGCTTTTACCCTCAATATGAAAAACAATCTACTTGAGGAATGAGTTGGGATTACTCATCTTCAAACATCTATCATTCTATTTGAATATGAAAATAATTGAGATATATGTCTGCCTGAAATTCTGCATGCTGGAATTAGCTATCATAATTGTTTGTGCAGCTGAATGAACATAAAATTTCCATAAAAAATGAACGTGTTTTCATATGCTACTGTTTTTACCAGTATATAAATGAGATAGGTATGTATGCATTTTATTTCCAGCAAATTAAATGTGGAATTTAAAAAGTAATTGTTTTCTTACTTCTATCTTCCTAGTAAGACTTTGTATATAAAAGATTGAAGAGAATATTTATAAGACAGAGGGAAGAAAGGTTAGCAGATTGAGAAGAAGAGAAGGGTTCTTGAGACTAGACATGGAATTTAAGACTATGATGTAATTACTCTTCAACTGGATAAAATTATAATAAAAACGTTAGAATTGTTTCTATGTTGGTTTGTATAATGTGTGAGAACATATTAAATGATAAATCTTATTGTTTTTCTATTTCTCATAATCCCACATTTCACATATAGCCTGTGAATATGACATAATATGCCTCACATTCTAATTGCTTAGAATGAAATTAAAAAGATCAATAGCTTTCTTCAGAGATGTGTTACAAATTAAACATATATGTCTCTCTCTGTATATATATATATATATATATATATATATATATATATTCTATGTAGACAATATTATTCACATAATATAAGGCAAAATAGAATTCAAATATATTTTCAAAAAATTCTATGGCAGGTGTTTTAGTTAGCCATTTTGATGCTGTGACCCAAAGACCAACCAGAACAATTGAGGAGGAAAGGTTAATTTAAGAGCTCACATTTTCAGTGGTCTCAAGCCATAAGAGGTAGGCTTCATTCCTTGGGAGTTGAGTTGAGGCAGAACATCACAGCAGGAGAATGTTGCAGAGGGAAACAGTTCACATGATGATCAAGAAGCAGAGAGAAACATGACACAGGACACACACAAATATATACCCTAAAACGACACCCTCAATGAACTGTCAGTTACCACTCAGTTAATCCTGATGAAGAAATTAGTTCATTGATTGGGTTAAGACTCTCACAACCCAATCATTTGTCCACTGAAGCTTCTTGCATTTTCTCACCTGCAAACTTTTGGGTGATACCACATCTAAACCGTAAAAGCAAGAAAGCAAAGATAATTTTCAAATTATGGACATAACCCAGTTAGACTACAACATCACTCAGCTTCACAGGAGACTTACTGAATTAATATTTTCTAAAAATAAAGCCTAATATAATACTTACTTAAGGGTATACATCTTTATAAAGGCTACTTCACATGCAAACTGTGGACAATGAGATAAGAACACATAAGAAAGTGACATGAATATTTGGAATACAGTCTGTTAATCCTTTGAATTATTATTTTTTCCTTGTGATTTCATCTCCTGTTTTAGGATGGTCAGAGTTGTGGACCATGTGGAAAATTTCTGTAATGTCACTACTATCTTAAAAGCAACTTCTCTACAAGGAAGAGAAAAAAACAGCTAAGATTTATGTTATTAACATGGCCATTTGACCCCTGCCTGTGCACAGATGATGCCCCAGACTCCCACCCAAGCTCCCAAGGAACCCACCACACCTGTGTTGCATGCCGGTTCCCCATCAACCAACACGGGGCACACAAACCCCCGTGTACCTCCATTTTAGGATACTGCTATTACTGCTATATTCCCCTCCACATGGTATCCTGCTCCTATGGACACTGGTCACGGTCTGGAGACAGTTGCCCTCTACATGCCACAGTGCTGTATCTTCTAATGCAACACAAAACATCACTACACAGCCCACTCTTGTGACCCCACCTCTGAAAGCGGTCTTTCCATCTTGGGACACCATCTTGGGACACTGACACCATTGCCATCTTTTGGTGGTGCAAATACCATCTTGAGACACCAGCTGGGGCTTAGAAGCAATATCAAGGTACCTATAGTCCATCCCCTAGCCCATCCTCCCACAGCCACTAACCTAGCTCAAAAGCCTGCAGGTAGGGGCATACCCATCATTCTCAAAGCCAGTTCCTAATCTGCTGGACACACAACAGTTCTCCACAACAGGAGTACAGGCCCCAGAGCTCAACCTGCATGATCTTTGGAGAGAGGGGTTCCTGGTTGGGAAATCGAAAAGGAGGGGTCATGAGAGGTACAATTTAGAGAATAAATTAGAGACCACAAATTGTGGGCTCAACAGGCAATCTAAGGGGCCAAGGCCAGGTGCCCATATCACATGATTGTGCTCCAAAAGAAATCCTTGGGGTACGATCTTCCAACAGTGGCAACAAAAGCTATACCACATTACCAAGAGTTCCACCTCCAAGACCAACTCTCCCACACTATTAATCTTCACCATTCTGAGGGTGGAGATAACAGCAAAGAACAGACAACCTCACCTTCTGGATGAGAAGGGAAGCACAAAAGATACTGAGCTCCAAAAGAAACAATCATTCAATTTTCCTTCAAGAATTTTTTATTTTCATTTTTTTTACTCTTTCTCTCTTTTCCTGTCTTCACATCCCCAATATTTGTGAAACCAGTATTTTCTATGCATGCAGGTACTGAGGACGGGAATATCTGAATAGTATATTAAAATTGAATATCTGAACAGTATATTATAATTTTGTGGTATTTTTTAACTTTATTGTTATACTTTCTATTATTACATTCTTTCTTTGTTTTTTTTTTACTCTATTTTCCTCCCGTTCTTTTATCTATTGAGGATCTCTTTTTCTCTTTTCTCCTGCTACCAGTCAACTTCTTTTGATTACTCATACACACTTTCTTATATCTAATACATCTATATCCTCACCTCCTACCTTCTTAACATCTCATCCTACACATCCCAGTTCTTTCTTTGTTCTCCATTAGAAACTGTAGACCCTTTCACAAACCTATTGTTTGTATTGTAGTTAATAATCAAACACATAATTTATGTCTATTGCAACAAAACTGTAAACATCTTAATAGTAGCTATTTGATTTAAGGCTGAACATTTTTTTTTACATTGAGACCTGTTAATATTCATTTCCACCCTAAAGGAGAGGTACTGGAAACATGCAGGGACACTATAAGTATAAGGTAAAAACCTGAGGCAATACCTCAGGTCTGCACTGCTAGAAGGGAAGACACATGAACAACATGAAAAAAATAGGGAGGAAGGAAAGTACCTCACAGAAGCCATGATACTACATTACTAGAATCCATGGCCAGCACAGTAGAAAAAATGTCAGAGAAGGAGTTCAGGATGTACATGATTAAAGTGTCCTGCCATCTAAAGGATGCAATAAGAAAACAAACACAGGAAACAAATGATCACTTCCATAAATATTTATGCAATCAAACACAGGGAGCAAAATATTACTTCAGTAAAGAGATAAGGATTCTGAAAAAGAAGAAAACAAACAAACAAACAAACAGAAATCCTTGAAAAGAAGGAAACAATCAACCAAATTAAAAACTCAATAGAAAGCATCACCAATATACTAGATCACTCGGAAGACAGAATCTCAGACAATGAAGATAAAATACATAGTCTTGAAAATAAAGTTAGCCAATCAGTAAAAATCATAAGACACCATGAACAGAACATTCAAGAATGTGGGATAACATCAAATGACCAAATTTAAGAATTATTGGGATCACGGAAGGCATAAAGATGCAAACCAAAGTAATAAGCTATCTATTCATTGAAATAATATCAGAAAACTTCCCAAACCTGAAGAATGAAATGGGAAATCCAATACAAGAAGCTTACAGGACACCAAATGAACAAAACTGCAGCAGATCTATAACAAGGCACATTGTAATGAAAATGCCTAGCATACAGAATAAGAAGAACATTTTAAAGGCCACAAAGGAAGGGAAGCAGATTATATATAGGGAGAGGCCAATTTGGATAGCAGATTTTTCAGCATAGACCCTCAAAACTAGGCAGTCCTGGAATAACATATACCAAGCTCCGAATGAAAATGGATGCCAACCAATAATTTAATATCCATCAAAATTAAGCTTTAGATATGATGACAAAATAAAACCCTTCCATGGAAAACAAAAGTTAAAAGAATTACAACTAGAAAGCATGCAACACAATACATCCTAAGAAAAAAAATATTCCATGAGGAGGAAATAAAAAATTACAATGAAAATCAGCAAAGGGAGGTATTACACTAAAGGAAAAGCCAATAAAAGGAGAAACCAAATCATGTTAAAAAATAAATAAATAAACCACAATGACCAGGAATAGAAACCATGTCTTAATAATAACATGTCTTAATAATAATCTCTCTTTATTCTGTATATTAACGGCCTAAACACGTAAATAAAAAAATAAAGACTGGCAGTTTGGATTAAATAATAAAAACACAACACTATGCTACCTTGAAGAGATTCATTTTATAGGAAAAGACATCCACAGACTGAAGGTGATATGTTGTGAAAAAAACATACCACTCATGCAGATGTGTAAACAAACAGGAGTTTCCATCCCCCTATCAGATAAAGTGGATATCAAGCGAAAGTTCGTCAAAAAGGTAAAAAAGTACATTTCATGCTGCTTAAGGGAACCATACATCAGCAAGGTATAAAATTTGTAAATATATATGCCCTAAATTATGGTGAATCTATGAACATCAAACAAACTCTTCTCAATTTCAAGAATCAAATAGATCACAACATGATAATACTGGGTGATTTTAACATGCCTCTTTAACCACTGGATGGATCATCCAGACAAAAACTAAACAAAGAATCTATAGCTCTCAATAACACAATCAATAATTAGACTTAACTGACATATATGGAATATTTCATCCTTCAATGAATGAATACACTTTCTTCTCAGCAGCACATGGATCCTTCTCTAAAATAGATCATATGTTATTACACAAATATACTTTTAGCAAACATAAAAAAGTAGAGATACTATGCTGCATTCTATCAGATCCTTATTGAAAATAAAATTAGAAATCCATGATAAAATAAATATTAGAAGTTACTCCAACATCCAGAGACTAAATAATGTGCTATTGAATGAACAATGGATAGCAGAAAACATCAGATTGTAGCTTATAAAAATTCTTAGAGGTGAATGAGAACAGTGATACAACATATCATAATCTCTGGGGCACCATGAAGGCAGTGTTAAGAGGAAAGTTCATTGCATTGAGTTCATTCCTTAAAAGAATAAGAAATAAACAAATAAATAACCTAACATTACACCTCAAAGCTCTAGAAAAAGAAGAACAAATCAACACCAAAATTAGTACAAGACAGAAAATAATTAAAATCAGACCTGAAATCAATTATATTTAAAGAAAAGAAACAATTCAAAAGACTGACAAAATGAAAGGTGGGTTCTTTGAAAAATAAATAAAATTGATAAACCTTTGGACATGCTAATGAAGAGAAGGAGAGAGAAAACTCAAATTACTAAAATTTGTGATGAAAAAGGAAAATCACAATGGACACTTTTGAAATACAGAAGATAATTAGAAACTATTTTGAAAATTTATACTCCAATAAAATAGAAAATCTTGAAGACATCAACAAATTTCTAGAGTCATATGATTTGCCCAAACTGAATCAGGAAGATATACACAATTTAAACAGAGCAGTTTCAAACAATGAAATAGAAGGTGTCATCAAAAACATATCAATAAAGAAAAATCCAGGACCAGATGGATTTAAAGCTGAGTTCTACAAGACCTTCATAGAAGAATATACCTCAAATTATTTCATGAAATAGAAAAAGAGGGAGCACTTCCAAACTCATGAAATGAGGCCAATATCACTCTGATAACAAACCAGACAAAGACACATCTAGGAAAGAATGCTTCAGATGAATATCTCTAATAAACACAGATGAAAAAATTCTCAATGAATTAATGGCAAGTCATATACAAAAACATATTAAAAGGGTTCCACAATCAAGTGGGGTTCATCCCTGGGATGCAAGGTTGTTTCAACATATGGAAATCAATTAATGTAATTGATCACATAAATAGACTTAAAGATATAAATCACATGATCATCTCAATAGATGCAGAAAAAGCATTTTACAAAATAAAGCACTCCTTCATGTTCAATACACTAGAAAAACTAGGGATAATAGGAACATACCTCAACATTTAAAAAGCAATCTATGCTCCGCCCCAGGCTAACTTCATTCTAAATAGAGAACAATTTAAATCATTTTCCCAAAAAACTGAAAAAAAACAGGGATGCCCTCTTTTATCACTTCTTTAAATATAGTACTGAAAACTATAGCCAGAGCAATTAGACAAACAGAAGAAATTAAAGGAATATAAATAGGAGAAGAAGAACTCAAACTATCATTATTTGCTGATGACATGATTCTATACTTAAGGATACAAAAATTCCACAAGAAACCTTTGAGAACTAGTAAATGAATTAAGCAAAGTAGCAGGATATAATAAAATCAACATCCAATAATAAAATACATTTCTGTACATCAGTGATGAATCTTCTGGAAGAGAAATTAGGAAATCTACTTCATTTATAATAGTCAAAAAAAGAAGAACAAAATACTTGGAAAACATCCTAGCAAAAGAAGTAAAAAAACCTCTACAATGAAAACTACAGGACACTAAAGAAATAAATTCAGGAGGACCTTAGAAGACAGAAAGAACTTCCATGCTCCTGGATAGGCAGAATTAATATTGTCAAAATTACCATACTACCAAAAGTGTTATACACATATATTGCAAGTCCAATCAAAACCCCATTGACATTCCTGATAGCAATAGAAAAAGCAATCATGAAATTCATTTCAAAAAAATAAGAGAACCAGAATAGCCCAAGCAGTTCTGAGCAAGAAGAGTAAAAAGCAGGAGGCATCATAATACCAGATCTTAAACTATACTACCGAGCTACAGAAACAAAAAGGGCAAGATATTGGCACCAAAATGGACATATAGACCAATGGTACCTAATGGAGGACATGGAGACTAACCCACATAAATACAGTTATTTCATATTAGACAAAAGTGCCAAAAACATGCATTGGGGAAAAGATAACCTCTTCAACAAATGGGGCTGGGAAAATTGGAAATCCATATGCAGCAAAATCAAATTAAATTTCTATCTCTCACCCTGCACAAAATTCAATTTAAAGTGAATCAGGGACCTAGGAATTAAGCATAGACTTGCTCCTAATAGGGAAAAAAAGCAGGCCCAAATCTACATATTGACAGCTTAGGCCCAGACTTCCTTAACAAGATTCCTAAAGCACAGAGGTAAAATCAAGATCAATAAGTGGGATGGATTCAAAAATAAAAGCTTCTTTTCAGCAATAGAAACAATCAATGAGATGAAGAGAGATCTTACATTTTGGGAGCAAATTTTTGTCACACACACATTAGATAGAGCACTAAACTCCAAAATATATAAACAACTCACAAAACACCCCAAAACCAAATAATCCAATCAATAAGTGGGCTAAGGAAATGAGCAGACACTTCATAGAAGAAATACAATTGATCAACAAATTTATGACAAAATGTTTAACATCTCTAGCAATTAGAAAAATGCAAATCAAACTATTATAAGATTTCTGCTCACTCCAATCAGAAAGGCGATTATCAAAAACTCAAGTGACAATAAGTACTGGCAAGAATGTGTGGGAAAAGTTAAACTAATTCACTCCTGGGATTGCAAAATGGTGCAACCACTTTGAAAAGCAGTATGGAGATACCTTAGAAAACCTAGAATGGAACCACCAATTGATCCAGTTATGCCACTCCTCCTATGCCCAAAGGACTTAGAATCAGTATGCTATAAAGATGCAGCCACTTCAATGTTAAAGACAGCTCAATTCACAATAGCTAAACTGTGGAAACAGCCTAGCTGCCTTTCAACAGATGAATAGATAAAGACACTGTGGTATATATACACAATGGAATACTACTCAGCCTTAAAAAAGAATGAAATTATGGCATTTATGGCTACATAGACGGATTTGGATAATATCATGCTAATCAAAGTAAGCCAATCCCAACAAACCAAAAGGCCCAATGTTTTATGTAATAAGTGGATGCTGATCGATAATGGGTAGGAAGCAAGGGAGGAACTTTGGATTGAGAAAAGGAGAGAGATGGCAGGGAGGAGAGAGGAGGGGAGAGTGTGTGGGGGGGGACATGGTAGAATTATATGGAAATTATTACCCCTATGTATGAACATAATTGCACGAATGGTGTAGCTCTACATCATGTACAACCAAAGAAATGAAAACAGATGTGTTACATCTGTGTAAAAATATAAAATTAAATCAACTAAAAAATGAGCATTCGATATGCTACAATAAAACAAGTGTTCATTTGGTTTATTCCTTGTTATTTACTATTTTCAGTTCACCTTACTCAATGTTTTTTGATTGTATATTCTAGAAATCTCTCAGCTCATTAAATATTAGGATTTTTTTTTCTTTTGTAGTGGAAATTGAATCAGAAAAGGGGGTTTCTAACCACTGAATCATATCACCATCCTTTTTCTTTTGTATTCTTATTTAGAGAGATGGTCTTACTGAGTTGCTTACTGCCTTGCTAAGTTGGTGAAACTGACTTTGAACTCACAATCCTCCTGCCTCAGCTTCCTGAGCCACTGGGATACCAGGCCTGTGACACATGCCAGGCCAGATATTAAGAAATATTTTACTGAGTAACTTGAAAATTTGCAAATAAGAGTAATTATTATTGATGAAAATATATATTCTCACCTTCATGGTGTAATAATTCAGTGAAAGAATAAAGTAGGAACTGCAGACACATCTTTAAAGATTACCTCTGATGAAACTCTGATTTTAAATTTTTCCATGCTCATTACACTTAGGGTTTTTACCTAAAGTCTCAATCCCATCTGGAAGGAAGGGAGGGGTATAAAAATAGGAAATACAGTAGAATAAATGTAGCATAATTTTCTTGTGCACATATATAAAGTTACCTAAGTGAATCCCACAATAATTCTGCTTTTTTGCCTCAAATATTTTATTAAAACCAAAAGCTTAATCAACACCATGCAAGAGAATACAGCTTTGGAGAGAGGGAGAGAGAGAGAGAGAGAGAGAGAGAGAGAGAGAGAGAGAGAGAGAGAGAGAGA
>NW_026000250.1:2810719-2817641 GCF_001458135.2 Marmota marmota marmota
CTAGTGTCTGTTGTGCTCCGCTGCCTTTCCCATCCTCCACCCTCCCCCCTCCCCACCTCTCCCCTCCCCTCCCCTCCTCTCTCTCTACCCCCTCCACTGGATAACCCTGAGGGTCTCCTTCCATTACCATGCAATTTCCCTTCTCTCTCCCTTTCCCTCCCACCTCTCATCCCTGTTAAATGTTAATCTTCTTCTCCTGCTCTTCGTCCCTACTCTGATCTTAGTTACTCTCCTTATATCAAAGAAGACATTTGGCATTTGTTTTTTAGGGATTGGCTAGCTTCACTTAGCATAATCTGCTCTAATGCCATCCATTTCCCTGTAAATTCTATGATTTTGTCATTTTTTAATGCAGAGTAATACTCCATTGTGTATAAATGCCACAATGCTTTAATTATTTATAATGTGATAAACTAAATTGCTTTCAATTAATGAATAAAATAGCCAGGTTCAATTATTCCTGCTGCCATTTGAAAACTTTTAAATTAGTTTACTCATAATGTGTTTTTAAAAAAATAAATGTGTGGATTACAAGTTTATAATTACCTTGTATTTTGCTGAATGATCAACATAGAGGTAATTTTGTTTCTTTTTAGGTTTTTATTGAGTGACTACCAAAATTTAAAAATACATTTAGTCAAATACCCCATACGTAGCATCTTAAAGTGAGAAAAGGTCCATGTACTGTAAATAATAATAAAACACTTTAATAAATTTTCTTCCAAGTATTTTATATTAAAATAGAATCCTGAGTAATATGTTCAGAATATCTATTTTCAGATACTTCTAAATAAAATTTTAACTTTTTTTAAGTAACTCAATAAACTACCACAAGAGTGTGTCCATGAATAATATGATTTCATGCTAAAATAACAATACTAGTTTTGATGTGCTGAACTGACTTATGAAAAAAAAAAACTTTTAAAATGTTATGTACTAGTGGGAGCAGCGAATGAATTACAGATTTCTTTGAAGGATCCTTAGGCAGAGGCAATTCCCTTTTGAGAATTCTTGGTGTAAATGCTCCAAATGAAACTGCTCCATCAACAGTTTAAAGGGGATTCTATGCCTCACAGAATTTATTGATTCAATAGCCTTAGGTTCCAACACCAGCTGTCCTGAGGCAAGAGATATGGGCACAAGCTGATAAATTTTAATTGGGCTATTCTCCCTACATTAATTCTTTTGATATTTAAACCTATGTAATAAATGTTCAGAGCCTGCTCTTGTGTCAATCAAACCTCATCAAGGCTGGCGTTCCCACCAGGTCCTGCTTTCCCTGTATTTGTGTGTTCATTTGTCTTTTTATCCAATCCTTTCATCAGTCCAAGTTCAGGGGAAACTGAATAAAAATTACACAGGTTTTTTTTGGTTGCTCAAAACATTACCATGATCTTGACATATCATATTTCATACATTTGATTAAAGTAGGTTATGAACTCCCATTTTTACCACATGTACAGATTGCAGAATCACATTGGTTATACATCCACGTTTTTACATACTGCCATACTAGTGTCTGTTGTATTCTGCTGCCTTTCCTATCCCCTTCCTATCACCCCTCCCCTCCCCTCCCGTCCCATCATCTCTCTCTACCCTATCTACTGTAGTTCATTTCTCTCTTTTTTTCCCTTTCCCCTCACATCTTCTTATATATAATTTTGTATAACAATGAGGATCTCCTTCCATTTCCATGCAATCCCCCTTCTCTCTCCCTTTCCCTCCCACCTCTAGTTCCTGCTTAATGGTAATCTTCTTCTTATGCTCTTCCTCCCTACTCTGTTCTTAGCTAAGCTCCTTATATCAAAGAAGACATTTGGCATTTGTTTTTCAGGGATTGGCTAACTTCACTTAGAATAATCTGCTCTAATGCCATCCATTTCCCTGCAAAGGCCATGATTTTGTCATTTTTTACTGCTGAGAAATATTCCATTGTGTACAAATTCCACATTTTTTATCCATTCATCTATTGATGGGCATCTAGGTTGGTTCCACATTCTAGCTATTGTGAATTGTGCTGCTATGAACATCGATGTAGCTGTATCCCTATAGTATGCTCTTTTTAGGTCTTTGGGGAATAGTCCAAGAAGGGGAATAGCTGGGTCGAATGGTGGTTCCATTCCCAGCTTTCCCAGGAATCTCCATACTGCTTTCCAAATTGGCCGCACCAATTAGCAGTCCCACCAGCAATGTACAAATGTACCCTTTTCCCCACATCCTCCCAGCACTTGTTGTTTGACTTCATAATGGCTGCCATTCTTACTGGAGTGAGATGGTATCTCAGAGTGGTTTTAATTTGAATTTCTCTGATTGCTAGAGATGGTGAGCATTTTTTCGTGTATTTGTTGATTGATTGTATATCCTTCTCTGAGAAGTGTCTGTTCAGATCCTCGGCTCATTTGTTGATTGGGTTATTTGTTTTCTTGTTGTTTAATTTTTTGAGTTCTTTGTATACTCTGGATATTAGGGCTCTATGTGAAGTGTGAGGAGTAAAAATTTGTTCCCAGTTTGTAGGCTCCCTACTTACCTCTCTAATTGTTTCTCTTGCAGAGAAAAAACTTTTTAGTTTGAGTATGTCCCATTTGTTGATTCTTGATTTTAACTCTTGTGCTATAGGTGTCCTATTAAGGAATTTGGAGCCCAACCACAAGAAATGGAGATTAGAGCCAAATTTTTCTTCTATCAGATGCAGAGTTTCTGGTTTGATCCCTAGCTCCTTGATCCATTTTGAGTTAACTTTTGTGCATGGTGAGAGAAAGGGATTCAGTTTCATTTTGCTGCATATGGATTTCCAGTTTTCCCAGCACCATTTGTTGAAGATGCTATCCTTTCTCCATTGCATACTTTTAGCAACTTTGTCTAATATAAGGTAGTTGTAATTTTGTGGATTGGTCTCTTTGTCCTCTACTCTGTTCCATTGGTCTACCTGCCTGTTTTGGTACCAGTACCATGCTGTTTTTGTTACTATTGCTCTGTAGTATAGTTTAAAGTCTGGTATCACTATACCATCTGTTTCACACTTCCTGCTTAGAATTGCTTTTGCTATTCTGGGTCTCTTATTTTTCCTAATGAATTTCATGATTGCTTTATCTATTTCTAAGAGAAATGCCGATGGGATTTTGATTGGCATTGCATTAAACCTATAGAGTACTTTTGGTAATATTGCCATTTTAATGATGTTAGTTCTGCCTATCCATGAACAGGATATATCTTTCCATCTTCTAAGATCTTCTTCTATTTCTCTCTTTAGGGTTCTGTAGTTTTCATTGTACAAGTCCTTCACCTCTTTTATTAGGTTGATTCCCAAGTGTTTTATTTTTTTGAGGATATTGTGAATGGAGTGGTTGTCCTCATTTCCATTTCAGAGGATTTGTCGCTGATATACAGGAATGCCTTGGATTTATGCGTGTTGATTTTATATCCTGCCACTTTGCTGAATTCATTTACTAGCTCTAGAAGTTTCTTGGTAGAACATTTTGGGTCTGCTAGGTATACCATCCACAAATAGTGCTAATTTAAGTTCTTCTTTTCCTATATTTATGCCTTTAATTTCTTTCATCTGTCAATTGCTCTGGCCAGTGTTTCGAGAACTATGTTGAATAAAAGTGGTGAGAGAGGGAATCCCTGTCTTGTTCCAGATTTTAGAGGGAATGCCTTCAATTTTTCTCCATTTAGAATGATGCTAGCCTGAGATTAGGATAAATAGCTTTTACAATATTGAGGTAAGTTCCTGTTATCCCTAGTTTTTCTAGTGTTTTGAAAATAAAGGGATGCTGTACTTTGTCGAATGCTTTTTTCTGCGTCTATCGAGATGATCTTATCTTTAAGTCTATTGATGTGATGAATAACCTTTATTGATTTACATATATTGAACCAAACTTGCATCCCAGGGATGAATCCTACTTGATCATGGTGCACAATTTTTTTGATATGTTTTTGTATCCAATTTGCCAGAATTTTATTGAGGATTTTTGCATCTATGTTCATTAGAGATATTGGTCTGTAGTTTTCTTTCTTTGAAGTGTCCTTGTCTGGTTTCAGAATCAGGGTGATGTTGGCCTCTTAGAATGAATTTGGAAGAGCTCCCTCTTTTTCTATTTCCTGAAATAACTTGAAAAGTATTGGTATTAGTTCTTCTTTAAAGGTTTTGTAAAACTCTGCTATACCCATCTGGTCCTGGGCTTTTCTTGGTTGGTAGTCTTTTGATAGCTTCTTCTATTTTCTCCATTGATATGGTCTGTTTAAGTTGTGTGTATCCTCCTGACTCAATCTGGGAAAATCATGACTTAAGAAATTTATCGATGTCTCCACTATCTTCTATTTTATTGGAATACAAGGTTTCAAAATAATTTCTAATTGTCTTCTGTATTTCTGTAGTGTCTGTTGTGATATTGCCTTTTTTATCCTGAATGCTAGTAATTTGAGTTCTCTCTCTTCTTCTCTTCATTAGCATGGCTAAGGATCTGTCTATCTTATTTATTTTTTCAAAGAACCAACTTTTAGTTTTGTCAATTTTTTCAATTGTTTCTTTTGTTTCAATTTCATTGATTTAAGCTCTGATTTTATTTATTTCTTGCCTTCTGCTACATTTGCTGTTGTTTTGCTCTTCTTTTTCTAGGATTTTGAGATGAAGTGTGAGATCATTTATTTGTTGTTTTTTTTTTTCTTTTTTTGAGGAATGAACTCCAGTCAATGAATTTCCCTCTTAGAACTGCTTTCATTGTGTCCCATAGAGTCCAATATGTTGTGTCTGTATTTTCATTTATCTCTACGAATTTTTTGATTTCCTCCTTTATGTCTTCTGTAACCCATTGATCATTCAGTAACATATTTTTTATTTTCCAAGTGATGTGGGATTTTTCTTACCTTCTTTTATCATTGATTTCCAGTTTCATTCCATTATGGTCATATAAGATGCATGGTATTATCTCCACACCTTTATAATTTCTAAGAGTTGCTCTATGGCATAATCTATGTTCTATTTTTGAGAAGGTTCCATGTGCTGCTGAGAAAAAAGTATATCCACTTGATGATGGTTGTTATATTCTATATATGTTGGCTAAGTCTAGGTTATTAATTGAGTTATTATTGTGTTATTGAGTTCTATAGTTTCTTTATTCAACTTTTGTTTGAAAGATCTGTCCAATTGTGAGAGACGTGTGTTGAAATCACCCATAATTATTGTTTTGTGGTCTATTTGACTCTTGAACTTGAGGAGAGTTTGTTTTATGAACGTAGCAGCACCATTGTTTGGTGTATGAATATTGATAATTGTTATGTCTTGTTGGTGAATGATTCCCTTTAACAGTATATAGTGTCCTTCTTTATCCCTTTTGACTAACTTAGCCTTGAAGTCAATTTTATTCGATATGAGGATGGCCACCCCTGCTTGCTTCCGAGGACCATGTGAGTGGTATGATTTTTCTCAACCTTTCACCTTCAGCCTGTGTATGTCTTTTCCAATCAGATGAGTCTCCTGAGGCAGCATATTGTTGGATCTGTTTTTTTTTTTTAATCCAGTTTACCAGCCTATGTTGCATTATTGCAGGTTTTTAGTTTTACATTCTAAGATTTTCATTTACTGAACTTGTGACAGATATGGAAGACTGATGATGATTTATTATAGTGGTGCTAGTCACAGAACTAAAGTTAAGGTTGTGTCAGCTTTTTTATTATAAACTCTTAATTTTAGGGGCTGGGGATGTGGCTCAAGCTGTAGCGCGCCCGCCTGGCATGCATGCGGCCCGTTTTCGATCCTCAGCACCACAGACAAACAAAGATGTTGTGTCCGCCAATAACTAAAAAAATAAATATTAAATTCTCTCTCTGTCTCTCTCTAAAAAGAAAGAAAACTCTTAATTTTAGGAATCTGTAACTTGCCTGAAAAAAGTAATTCCAGGTGAAAACGTTTTTTGACATTTTTCTGGTTAAAAATTACAAACCAAATAATTTCAGAAAGCAGGAAGATAGTGGAGAAGAGGACATCTGAGTTACCATGCATTTATATAGATTAATTCAAAGAGAGATTCAGAAATAGTATATTCCTTGTACTGAGAAGAGACTCTCAATTATTTCTCTCCCAAGAGCCTTAATTTCCACAACATACTGTTTGGGGCTCACACAATCAGAAGGATAAACTTGCATTTCTATTATGTCTGATCAAATAAAAGGAAGTCTTCTAGAATTACAAGAATTTCCTATTAGAATGTTCTGAGATAAATGAGAGATTAGGTAATTTCCTTATTCACTAGAAAAGCTGGTGTTTTATTGGACAAAATAGTGATAACATTCATATTACAGAATTATTCAAATATTTGGTTGATGTCTCCAATTTTGTATTATTATAACAAAAAGTTGTGACTCATTATTTATATTTGTACTGCCAATTTCATAACAACAACAAAAAAAATAGAAATTCTTAGAACATACAACAGTTTTAGGAACCAAAACGTTTGCTGACAGTTTTCCGAACTTTATTTTTAAATTAGTCATATTAATTGATCTGCGTTTTGTTTTCTAGTGATGCTTCATATCAAAGAGCAAAATATTCTTTAAAACTGTAAATTGGGGCTGGGGGTATAGCTCAGTAGGTACAGTGCTGGCCTCTCTTGCACAAGGCCTGTGGTTCAATCCTCATCATCACCAAATATAAAATAAAATAAAAGCTGTAAAATAAAATAAAATGCTGAATATCTGATATAAGGGAGGTGACTCAAAAGGTAGGTAGGAAAAGCATGAAAAGAAAATTACCTCTATATAGGGAAGAGAGGTAGGAGAGAAATGGAGGGAAAATGGTAATTGCATGGAAAAAGGAAGGAGAACCTTTTCTTTATTCAGAATACAGGTATGACGATATGAGGGGAAAAAAAGAAGTGAGTCACATTATATTGGGTAGAGAGAAGTGATGGGAGGGGAGGGGAGG
>NW_026000250.1:2817665-2850694 GCF_001458135.2 Marmota marmota marmota
GGAGAAGGGGGGGGGAAAGAAGGGCAACAGAATAAAATAGACATTATTATTGCTGTTGGTATGTACATGACTGCATGACCAAAGTAATTCTGCAACCTGTACACTCAGAAAAATGAGAAATTATATCCCATCTGATTCAAATGTATGATATGTCAGGATCATTGTACTGTCATGTGTAAGTAATTTAAAAAAAAGCTGTAAATTATTCAGTATTTTTATGGATAAATTCAAATAATTATTTTTTGAGTCAGAGTCCTTAGACCAAAATTTGTTCACTATTAACATTTTGGGATTAATAATGTTTAAGGTAAGTTGTACAATATTCAGCATTATCATTGGCGTCTATCCACTAGATGCAAAAAACCCTCTTCACTTCCCAGAACCTCTTCTCCCCTCCAGTGAGTATGGCAATCAAATATATCTCTAGAAATTTTCTGATATCCCCAAGGAGACCAAATCTCCCTCAATTGAGAATCATTTCCTTAGTCTATTCAAATATGTTCAAACTTGTCTTCTACATGTTCTGTATGGTACTATTTATCTCCTATTAAATGCCTAGCAATAACAGGTTCTACGAGAATCTGAAAATTCTTCTTTATAGATTATTGTTGATGGACACTACAGTTTGTAAGTGGTTACCAGCTACTTTGAATGAAGATAGATTGTTCCGATCAGAGTAGCAGGATTTTTGTCAACATAATTGTGATTTCTTCTTAATCTTGTATTTCCTTTACTTACTCTGAAAAGATGATGACCTCCAAAACTTATTGCATGAAATAAGAAGAGTATTTTCAACTTCAAAACTTAAATGACTCCATAGAGCATATCTAATCATTTGACTGAATATTTCTAGGAGTATGTGAATATTTCCAGGAAGAGTTTCTCTTAAAAAAATGGTGTTTATTCCATTGTCATTCCCTCTGTTGCTAAGGGGAGTTAGTTGTTAACTCTATGTATTTGGGGGGAAAAAGTTCTCACTATTTTCTGCATATCAGAATCACTTGAGGAACTTCAAAACTTTCAATGCCAAGGTACAACCCATTGACATTAACTCAAAAACTTTGGGGGATAAATCAAGACATTATTAGTTTTAAAATCTTTACATAAGAATCCCCAGTGTGTATTTAAGGATGAAAATTGTATCTTCAGAAAACATTAGCTTAGAAGTTTTTTTTTTTTTTTCCCAGTGTGAAGGATTGAACACAAGATCTCATTTATGCCAGGCAAGTGCTCTGATATAGAGCCACACCCCCAGATCATTGTGGTATTTCTTAGCTGCCCCCTTCCCACAAGACAAACAATGACAAGCCAGAGAAACATAGTCACGCTATGAAACTGGTCTAGGTGTCCATCAAGAGAAAAAAAAAGATGAATAGATAAATAAAACATTACACACACACACACAAAAAAATGGTGTTTTAGTCAGCCATAAAGAAGAATAAAAATATGTCATTTGCAGAACAATTGCTAGAAGTGAATTGTTTCTTACATGTCAAGAGAGATATGTTGTATGTTTTTTCACACATGGATTTACAATGTTGGCTTACACAACCAGAATCTAGATAGTTCACAATGGATGACTGAAGGCTTGGGATCTGGGAGAACCAGTAGCCATGCAGTCCCAGAGGTGAAGCACCAGAACAAGAGGGATCATGATTGCTATGCTATTGGATGGTAGCACCCACGCTTAAGGAGGGTCTCCACTTCAAGTGGGATGTATCAATCTGTGTCCTAGGAAGACCTTCAGTGGTTGAGTTAAAAACACAAATTTGAGAAACCTGGAACTAAATGAATAGTATTTGGAAAGAGAACAAAGTTTTGAAAAACTGAAAGCAAAATAGGAAGAATTGTGACAGAAATATATAAAAGAATATATGTGAAATCCTTTGATAATAATATCATGCATGGGCCATGATATTACAATCTCTGTATGCAGCTGAATATTAATTTTAGATGTCAATTCTTTAACAAAATGGGTGGAATTACAGATAATAAGAGGGGTTATTAATCTCTGGTAATAAGGAGCAAAAGAGATTATGATCTGTTGATATTTCAATAAATAATATTATTTAAAATTTTATTTAACAAAAAGGTACTTTGTTGATATAATACTTGTCAAAAGTATGCATACAAAATTTATCTGTATATTTCTTTTCAAAAACATTCAGAAATTCAACCATTTAACAAGATTTTTAATATATAACAAACTGCTAAGTCATGTGTTACCTCCTAATTTTTATAAGAATTAAAACATTACTGGGTTTATAGAAGTGCAACTCTGAAATATATTTTGGTGATTCGTTTTTAATTTCTACTGTATTTCTCAAAAGTAACAGGTATAAATGAACCAAAACTAATCTGCCAAAATATGTTCCCTAGAATTTCTTTCCTGCATTGATGAGCTAATCTCATAAAGTAGAGTTTTACTGTGATGGTATCATAAAATACTTCTTAGGCTTATTTTCATGAATGAAATACATGTGTTCCTTTATTTCAGATCTTAATCCATTGTTGGGGGAATAGCCATATTTGAAGACCAACAGATAAGTTTAATAAATATCATCAAAATCAATCTTACTTTTATGATTCCTGACCAGACAGCTGAATTCAAGATCCTACTTATTTTATCTGGAGGAAAATCTTTTTAAAAAAAAAATTTGAAGAACTCCCAAATTGCAAAATTTCTGTAAAATAGACATAACTTTCCTATATACATATAGGAATACACCACCGTATTTATATATATATATAAATACACCACCGTGAATCTCAACATCATGTACATCCACAAGACTAGGATCCTGATTCCAATAAGATATATTCCATGTTTGTATAAATATGTCAGAATAGATTCCACTATCATGTATAAATAAAAAAGAACAAAATAAAAAGTTTCAAAAATAAATAATGTGTCATAATATATACATAATCAATTGTAAGAATTCCTATATCAAAACCCTTTCAAGAAATGTCAAGAATAATCACAACAATTAAAACCATCCTGCATGTGAAATTTTGTTGCAACACAAATCAAATGAATCTTTATGTTTTAAATTTGTAGATATCAAAAAAATTTCTGGAGAGTACATTAATTAAATATTTTCCTTGTTTATCTTTTAGAAAAATATAGTTATAATCTCTTGTCATATTATGTAATATTAATTCTGAAATAAACTTGAGAAACAATCACTGGCCAAACTATTATATTATTCTCTGAAAAAAAATTCTTAATTATATTATTTTAAACCCAAGGAAAATATTTTGGGTAGGGAGCTTTATCAAAATTAGAATAACCTTATACTCCAGAGGCATTATATGTGATTAAAAGAAGTTACATAAATATATGTTAATCTATCAATTTGATTCCAGGAGGGATATTGATAACTATTTTGTATTGTGATCTGAAAATTAATCACTTCTATTTACAGGCTTAATTATTAAGCAATCCACAATGTAATCACTTAGCATATGTTTTAATCAGCTTTGTCACTACTCTGACCAAATGACCTAACAAGAACAATTTTATAGGAGGAAAAGTTTATTTTATGGCTCACTGTTTTAGAGGTCTCAGCTCATAGACCAGTGGCTCCATTGCTTTGAGACTAAGGTGAAAGAGTGTGGTGGAGGAGAGTGGCTCCCAAATATCACACCAGGACACAGAGAGAGAATTCCCTCACTATTGACAAAATATATATCCCAAAGGCAAATCCCCAATGACCCATCTCCTGCAGGCACATCTTGCCTAAAGTTATCATCCAGTTAATCCCTATCAGGGGTTCAGTGAACTAATCAGATTAAGGCTATCATAACTCAGTCATTTCACCTCTCAACTTTATTGCAGTGTCTCACTCATGAGCTTTGGGGGGATATTTCATATCTAAATGATAATAGATTAATACTGTTCAATTCTCTAATGTTCCATTTTTACATATGTTTATTTCAGATTGTAATTGATGTAGTACTTACACAATGTACTGATAATAACTTACATTTTAAAAATAAAGGCAATCAATGATCTATTTTATTTATATAATTCGATGATGATGAATATCATGTGTCCTTTTGGCTAGGTTATGGTGCATAGTTACTTTGCCAAACTTTAGTCCAGGTGTTATTGTAAAGCTATATTGAAGATATTAACATGTACTAGCAATTAACTTTAAATAAAAGAGATTATCCTTAACAAGATGGGTAGGCCTCCTACGATCAAGTGAAGGTCTTAAGAACAATAACTGAGGTGACAATGGGAAAAATATTCTGTCTGAATGCTAACCTAAAAATCCAGCCTGAGTTTCCACCTTTCTGACCTGCTGCATAGATTTTAGACTTGCCAGTTCCCACCTTAGCAGTTTTGATATTCTAGGGCTACAACCTTCCTAAACTTTGTAACAGATTATAATTTAAAAAACTACTTTGGTAAAAGAATTTTCAGAATTCAATTTTATATATGCTTATTTGTTTTAATAATTTTCATCAATTACATATTCTTTCTTGGAATTATACCCATTTAGTGATATTCATATTAAAAATATCCAGACTCATATTAGTCTCTGAATGTAAACAATATGTTTTTGTGACCTATTTGATGGGAAATATCAAGAACTAATACCTGTTAAATTTACACTTTGCTTTTGAAAACTACCTGATATCAAATTTCCTGGCTAATGAGCCCTTAAGAAGAGAAACAGATCATATTCTAACAATAAAACAAAGCAAACTTGTATTTCCTTGTTTCTTATTTTTATTTCTAATTCAAACAGCAAAGAAATCTATTACATCAATTCATTTCTATGGAAATTCAATCATATTTTTTAAATGGTACTTAATGTAGGAACATGGCTCTATATTGATTTGATGATGTAAGTACTTCATTCAAATAAATGTGTCCTGTAATTGATCAAACAAATTGGATAAATTATTGCAGAAAATGTGCAGTAATCAATGCATAGAAAGCTCTTATGTTTGAAATGTTGACCAATTATGCTGGAGCTTATTGAATTATATTTTGGGTTGTAGAATGATCTCTTGTCTCAAGTTTTGATCTGAATATTAGACTATTATTCGTGTGAAAATGAAAGAAACTGGGATGGGTGTCTCTAAAAATTGACAAAATAGCTAAAAAGAAAGCAGCATCTTAAAAGGAACATACATACCTATTCTATCACTAAAAATGTATATTATTTTATAGAAAATTGATGTATTGCAATGTTGAAACTCAACCAAAAACATATATTTTAACTTATTTGTAACTTTCAGATATCATACATGTTCTTTTTATAAGTTACCTTTTATAAATTTAGTAGCAAGATAAACTGAAATACTCTTAAGAAATAAAGAAGTAAATAAAAGGAATGTGTTTCAGAATAATGGCCATTTTGATTATGTAATCTAAATCTTCAACTGAACAAGATAATCTATTTAACTATTGTAATATACACATTATTCTAATTTGTAATGTTGCAAAAATATTCCTTTCTCATCAGTACTACCACCTCCACCAGTATTACCATTTATATTTTGTATTAAAGTATGCATACAGTGAAATCAGAGTTATGTCTTATATGTACTGCCAACCACAAGAAAAAATGATATATATTTATATTATGAATGATAAAATCAACTTGGTTTTCTAGTTTAAAATTATTCAAAATTGCTGCATAAAGTTTGATTTCCATGATTATTTTACAAAAGATAACTAAAATGGAAGAGTCACCAAAGATGAGTAGAACTAGATATATGGAATTCCTTGCTATCTGTTAGGTTTTGACTTCCCAATAACTTTTATATTTGGTGATTTTGTCATATCATTAGAATTATGTTTTCTACCAATAATTCCCATTTATTAAGAACATTAAATCACTCTCTTACAACAAGCTTGAAAATAAAAGTTGAAGTGCTAGTCCTTTAAAGTCAGGCATTGCTACACTAGTAAAACTACAGCTTGATTTCAGTTGGTAAAGAATGAAAGTCTCTTGAATAATATTAATAATTCCCATTTTTCACTGTAAGAACTATTGTTCTATCAGTAAATGTTTTCATATCATTTAGTATGAAAATAGTATGTACACCTATTTCATATCTAAAATATAAACAAAATAATTGATTTACAATAAAATCATGTATGCATAGATATGCAGCTTTTAAAAAAGAAGTATATTAAATTATTTTACCTGCAATTTTTGGTATTTGGAAGAGTACCTCCTGCTTGGTAAAGCTTTAGGTCTCTGGCTGAGAATTTAAGAGATGCCATCCAAAAGTGACATCTAAATACTGTTTCCTTCTCCATTCTCTATATTATGAGTATGAATAATCTGTATACTTAGAAGTAGAAACTTAACTATTTTCTTTCATTCTTTATTTTTTTCATATATTTGAATTTTAAATATTATATATCTTAAATACAAATATAAAGGGAATTAAATTTAAAGATGCAATGTAGTCTCCAGTATAACACCTTGATAAAGATAATGAAGTAATTTGATATTTTAATAAATATTTGGAAATTATATCAACTAGTGATTATAAGAAAAAACACATACTATATAATCATATATTATCAATATTATTATTGGATTAGTATATTATTATAGAAATAAATCAATGTGATAGAAATGTTTCAGTATTTTAGAAGAAAATATTTATAAATCTGATTTTAGTAAATTAAATCTATACAAATTAAATAATTTCTCATTGTAAAGAAAATGAAAGTAAAAGGGAAATGATAATAATTAATAAAGACAACACAAATTCATTGTATTTTATAATGCCTTATTCAAATAAAGAGAAAGATTATAACTCTTGTTAAAATAATTTAAATTTCCCAAAACAGAAATACTAAATAAGGTGTGAAATGAAATATAAGCAGTATTCTACTATTGCAAACCTTACTTTTATTATTTTTTTAAATTATTTTGGTACAGTGTATTGAACCCAGAGTTTCTTCACCAATGAGAAGCATTCTCAGCCTTTTTACTCTTTGTTTTGAGACACAGTGTCACTGAATATTGGAGGGTATTGCTAATTTTATGTAACTGGACTTGAACTTACAGTCTTAATATTTCATTCTGATGAGTCACTGGAACTACAAGCATGTGCCACCAAACCAGATGCAAATTTTATTCTCAAATAATACAATATCTTGAGCAAATGCATAATATACATAGATAAAAATATTCTCAATAAATAAATACAGATTAAATGTCATGAAATATATTTGGGTATATAGCTCTATGCTTAAACATTCAAAAAATCAGAAGAATTTAAAAGAATAGATCATAATTTAATATATTATTCTGTAGAGCTAAAATTTTCAAATAGAAATCATATTTAGTCATATTTTTCATGAATATTGTACTTCTATTCACTATTTTGAGGGAATAAGATTCTAGTAAGTATAAATTAATGTATTTTTTTAAAAATTATAACATATTATACATAATGTTTATTGTCATAATAATTATTTTTTCATTACTATATTATGCAGTTTTTAATATAAATTTCTAAAATATTTTTATTATTTCATTATAGTTGAACATAACAGTAGGATCCATTTTTACATAATATGTGTGAAATAGAAATTTTTCCATTTAAATACTAAGTACTGGACATTTTTCTTCCGTTCTCTTACCCCTGTTCCTGTTTATTTATTCTACTTGATTCTTGAAAATGGTCATTATATATTTTGTTTTTGTTTTTTTACTGGTTCATTAAATATACCCCCACCACCCAAAAAAGGCCAGATGTTCTCTCTGATATATGGATGCTAACACACAATAAGGGAGGATGGGGCGGAGAAGAATAGAAATCCATTGGATTAGACAGAGGGTATGAAGGGAAGAAAGGGGGAGGGGAATAAGAAAGACCATAGAAGTAATTGGACATAACTTTCCTATACTTGTGTATGAATACACAACCGGTATAACACTGCATCATGTAAAACCACAAGAGAAGGATCCTGACTAGAATAAGTTATACTCCAAAATTATACTCCATTGATGTACAATGTGTCAAAATACAATCTACTGCCATGTACATGTAAAAATAACAAATGATTTTACAAAAGACGTACATATTGCTGAAATTCACTATGATACATCCATACATGTAAAATCATGATTTAATCCGTTTAATTCCACAGTTCATCCCTTTTCTCATACTTCTTGTTCTGTTCCCTTTCTCTATTCCACTTATTTCCATTCTATTTTCATAAGATCCCCCATTTTTTCCATTTATTTTGCTCTAAGTTTTACATATGAGAGAAAACATTCCAACCTTAATTTTCTGTGTATGGTTGGTTTCACCTAGCACAACATTCTCCAGTTCCATCTATTTACTACCAAAGGACATTATTTCATTCATTTTTATGGTTGAGTCATAATACATTATATATATTTTCTTTCTCTATTCATCTGCTGAAGGGTACTGGGTCTGGTTCCATAATTCAGATATTGTGAACTGTTTAGTTATAAACATTGGTGGGCCTCTATTACTCTAGAATGCTAATTTTAGTTCTTTTAAATGTCAAGGAGTGGGAAAGCAGGATCATATTGTGGTTTCATTTCATTTAGAGGAATCTCCATGATGCTTTCCAAAGCTGTTGTACTAATTTTCAAGCCCACCAACAATGTATGTGTATATCTTTTCTCCCCCACCCTTGTCAGCATTATAATTATCTGTATTCTTGAAAATAATCATCATAACTGCAGTGAAATAAAATCCGATATAATTTTGATTTGAATTTCCCTGAATGCTAGGGATGTTGAACACATTTTTTTCATACGTTGGTTGACCATTTTTTAAAAATACTTTTTTTTAGTTGTAGTTGGACGCAACACCTTCAATTTATTTATTTATTTATTTATTTATTTATTTATTTATTTATTTATTTATTTTTATGTGGTACTGAGGATTGAACCCAGTGCCTTGCATGTGCTAAGCAAGTGCTCTTTCTACCATTGAGCCACAACCCCAACCCCCATCATTTTTAATTCTTTTGAGAAATGTCTGCTTAGTTATTTTGAGAAATGTCAGTTTAGTTTATTTATTTATTGGGTTGTTATTGTGTGTGTGTGTGTGTGTTTGTGTGTGTGTGTGTGTGTGTGAAATTTAAGTTCTTCATATAGTCTGGAAATAATCTACATTTGAAGAAGAAGCTGCCAAAGATTTTCTTACATTTGGTGAGTTCTCTCCCCATAGTGTTGTTTCATTTGTTGTGCAGAAAGGTCTTGTAGATGTCAGCTGAGAATCAATCTGGTCCTGGGATCTTTTGAACAGAATTTGAAACAGAACTCCTTGGATGGGCTAATCTGTATATTGTGAATGCACATAGAAAAGTTTATGCATCCAATAGCTGTTTAAGTGACGTATGCTTTTGTCTGAGTCTCAGTGAAAGACAAATGCTTAATAATAAATTATATTCTGATATAATTAAAATGTGAATATTATTTATGCATATTTATAATATTATTTATTATTCAAATTTATCAACTTCAAATTATCCTCCTTTGGTGCTTAATGTCTAAAGGGGGCTAAAATCACTCTAATTGGAATTAATTTAACAAATAAAGCAAAACTACCAGCACACTTTTTTTCAGAAACTCAGAAGTTAACAATAACATATAATTATATTAGACTGTAAGATATATAGCATCGTTAACAGACTCAAGGTTATAATAATAATTATAAAACCTGATGGAAGAAACTACCACATCGAAGAAAAAAAACAAATGCTCACTGGCTACCTTCACTTAAAGGGATTGTGTCTTCTAATTGAGAGTAAATTATAAATTGATATGATTCCAAAAAAAGAAAACAAACATCTGCTTGGCACGATGGTGAATACCTGTAATCCCAGCAGCTCAAAAGGCTGAGGCAGGAGGATAGCAAGTTCAAAGCCAGCCTCAGCATCAGTGAGGCACTAAGCAACTCAGTGAGACCCTTTCACTAAATAAAATACAAAGTAGGGCTGAGAATGTGGCTCAGTGGCCAAGTGCCCCTGAGTTTAATCCCTGGTACTCCCATCCCCCCAAAAAAGGGGTTCTCTTTAATTACTTATAATTCTTTAATGATAGCTCACTGAGTTAACAAATATAGAGGGAAAGGCAGAGATGTATTTTTTTGCAAATTTTTTTTATAATTGAAGCATGATATTTATAACTGGTGTGCATTGTCTCTTCTAGAAATCTTATTATTGAGCAAAAATATTTGTAATTTTTTTTTTTTACCTGATCTCAGATAATTTACTCTGTATAGGAAAAATTAAATGAAATATTGGAAGACTACTTTCACATTGTTAAAAAATGAATTCATTAAGAAATTAGGATGTAGGTAGCAGATAATTTCAGTATTTAATCCATATTCCATAGATCTATATCCTATTTGTTAGGGAGGCAGCTAGTATGAACATTAGTATAACTTTAATTTTCCTGATTATTACAGAGTTATTGATATGAAAATTATTTCAGTTTTCTGTTCTATTATTTAAAAAAGAACAAGGTAAGCTCTATAATACTTAATAATTGATACTTTACCTTTGTGGCATAGAGGAAGTAAATATAAGAGATTATTAAAAAAAAAACTGGAGAGGGGGATAGCCATTATTTAATTTTTGCTAATGGAAATAAGATATTTAGGCTCAATGATGTCAGATCTGTTTTTGTTATTATTGTTTATTTGTTTTTTGTGATAACTATTTTTCCATTTTTGCTATTAGTTCTTTTTATTCATACATACATTAGGATTCATTTAGACATAATTGTGAAACCACAGAATATAATTTTCTCTAATTCAGTGTTCAGTTACTTCCTCTTTCCCTCTCCTTCTCCCTCCTCTGTTTTCTTCCCACTACTTGACAGATATTTCTGCTATTAGAATTTTTTTGTAAATATTAACTTGTATATATACATTATAATGAAATTCACTGTGGTATATTTACATGTGTACATACAAACGTTAGGACATATTTATTCCACTGTTCTCTTATTCTTTCCTTCCTACCCCCAGGTCCCCTTCATCTATATACTCCACTGATCATTCCTCTATTTTGATGGAACCACCCCTTTCCTATCTTTTTCCTGTTATTTTGTACCTGCTTCCACATATCTGAGAAAATATTTGACCTATGACTTTCTGTTTCTGCCTTATTTCATTTAACACGATGGTCTCAAGTTCCATCCATTTACCGGAACATACAAACATTTCATTCTTCTTTACATACAAACATTTCATTCTTCTTTATGGCTGAGCAATAATCCATTGTGCGTATATATCATATTTTCTTTATCTAAGCACCTAGTTTGGTTTCACAGATATGCTATTGTGAATTGAGCTTCTATAGACTCTGATGTGTCTGAATAAGTGTAATATGCTGATTTTAATAACTTTGTGTATAAACCAACGAGTGGGTCAAATAGTGGTTTCCATCCAAGTTTTCTGAGGAATCTCCTACTGCTTTCCAGAAAGGTTGCACAAATTCCCAGTCCCAATAGCAATGTATGAGTGTACCTTTTTTTCACATCCTCAGCAACATTTATTATTACTTGTATTTTTGATAATTGCCATTCTGACTGCAATGAGACGGATTCTCAATGTAGGTTTTTTTGCACCGCTCTAATTTCTAGAAGTGTTTGAACATTTTTTAATATATTGGTTGGCCATCTATATTTCTTTTTTTGAGAAGTTTCTGTTTAGTTTTTTATAATTAATTACCTGCATTTTTTAGCATTAGGTTTTAAAAGTTCTTTATATATTCTAGAATTGTTAACATATTCTAGAATAATTAATTTTAGAATTGGTTTTCTGGTTCTGTGAAGAATGTTGGTGGAATTTTGATGGGGATTGCATTAAATCTGTATAAAGCTTTCTTTGATATGGTCATTTTGACAATATTAATTGTGCCATCCTAAGAATATGGGAGGTCTTTTCATTTTTTAAGGTCCTCCTCAATTTAATTCTTCAGTGATTTATAGTTCTTTTTTTTTTTCACTGCAAAGGTCCTTTATGTCCTTCACTAAATTAATTCCCAACTATTTAACTTTATTTTATTGAGAATTTTATGAATGGGAGAACCTTCTTAATTTTTTTAGATTCCTTATTGGAGTATAGGGAAGTGATTGGTTTATGTATACTGATTTTGTATCCTGCTACTTTACTAAATGTGTTTATCAGCTTTAGAAATCTACTAGTGGAGTTTTTTTTTTTTGGGGGGGGGGTGTCTTCTAAATATAAGGTCATGTCATGAACAAACAGAGATTATTTTAACTATTCTTTTCTATTTTCTTTAGTTTCATTCTATTACCTGATTGCTCTGACTAGAGTTTCAAGGACTGTATTGAATAGGAATGGTGAAAGTGAGCATCTTTCTCTTGATACAGTTTTTAGAGAAAATGCTTTCAGTTTTTCTCTGTTCAGTATGATGCTGGCATTGGGTTTGACATATATAGCCTTTAGAATGTTGAGGTAAGCTATCCTGTCACTACTTTCTCTAAGGATTTACACATAACTGCTTACAGCATTTGTCAAATGCTTTTTCTGCCTTTACTGAAATAAACATGTGATTCACATACTTAACTCTATTTATATGGTGAATAATGTTGATTTGCTTGTGTTAAAACAAACTTGCATAGCTAGGAAGAAACCCACTTGATCATGGTTCATTATCTTCTTAGTGTTTTTTTAAATATTTTTTTAGTTGTTGATAGACCTTTATTTTATTTCTTTATATGTGGTGCTGAGAATCAAACCCAGTGCCTCACACAACCCAGGCAAGTGTGCTACCGCTGAGCCCCAGCCCCAGCCCAGTGTGTTTTTGAATATAATTTGCCAATATTTTATCAAGAATTTTTGTATGTATATTCATGAGGAATATTGGTCTAATATTTTACTTCATCAACATGTCTTTCTTTCTTTCTTTCTTTCTTTCTTTCTTTCTTTCTTTCTTTCTTTCTTTCTTTCTTTCTTTTGTATAAGGGTGATACTGGTTTTACAGAGTAAAATTGTTAGTGTCTTCTCCTTTTTAATTTCATGGAATAATTTGAGGACAATTGATGTTAATACTCTTTAAACATCTGATCAAATTTAGCTAAGAAACCATCTAGTCCTAAGTTTTAATTTTTTGGAAAACTTTTGACATATACTTCTGTTTTATTACATAAAAGTAATATGTTTATATTTTCTATATCCACATGGTTCAATTTGGTTAGGTCATCTATCTTTTTTTAATACCTTTATTTTATTTAATCATTTCTATATGGTGCTGAGGATCAGACCCAGTGCCTCACATGTGTTAAGTGAGTGCTCTTGCACTTAGCCAAAACCCTAGCCCCAGGTCATATGTCTCTAGGCATTTATAAATATCTTCAAGATTTTCTGTCTTACTAGATTATAAATTTTCAAGACATTTTTCTAGTATTCCTCTGAATTTCAGAAATGTCTGTTGTAATATTTCATTTTTCTTCTTTAAATTTGTTAAAAATTGGTCCTTCTCTCTTTTCTTTTGGTTAGTTTAGGTAAGGGTTTAACTACCATATTTATTCTTTCAAAAATCTAACTGTTTCATCGATCTTTTGTATTTTTGTATTCTCAACTTCAGTGAGTTTGGCTCTGATTTTAATAATTTCTTGTCTTTTGCTGATTTCAGTGTTAGTTTGTTCTTTATATAAATATTTAAATTTAATGTTAGATTATTGATTTGGTATCCTTCAAGCTCAGAGATTTTGACATTTTGCATCACTACTCTAAACTGTTTCCTGAATTTTAAAAACTTCTCCTTGATTTCTTCTGATATCTATTCTAAATTCAAAAAGGTATTATTTAATCCCCAAGTGTTAGAGCAGTTTCTGTTTTTATCTTGTTTTTATTTAATTATGATATGATAAGATACAAAAATTATCTCTGTGTTTTTGTATTTGCTAAAATTTGCTTTGTGACCTAAAATATTATCTCTTTTATAAAATGTTCCAAGTACTGCTGAGAAGAAAGTGAATTCAGTCATTGATGGATGAAATATTCTCTAGATGTCTGCTAGATTCCCATGTGATTAATAGTATTTTTAAATTCTGTAAAATATTTATTGGTTTTATGTTTGAGCAATCTACGTATTGGTGCAAGAGGTGAGTTGGACTCTCCCAGAAGTATTGTACTGTGGTCTATTTGATTCTTAATATTGAACAGTTTTTATATTATGTAGGTATACACACCATTGTTTCAGATATAAATATTTATCATCATTATATCTCGTTGGATGTTTAGCTTAACTAGAATGAAGTAATCTTTGTCTCTTCAGATTCATTTGGGCTTGAAGTTCACTTTGTCTGATATGAGGGTAGCTTCTAGATACTAATTCAATTGTAAATATTTTCTCATTCTTTTACTTTCTTATTATGGATTTAATTGCCTGTAAGGTGAATCTATTTAAAACAACATATTGTTTGGTTTTGTTTTTTCATTTATTCTCCAAATCTGTGTTATTTGATTGAAGAGTTTAGACCATTTGAATTCTAAGTTATTATGGAGTGATTATTTTTATGTTCTGCTATATTGATTTATTTCCCTAAAGTTTAATTCAGATTTGATTCTCCTTTAATTGTTTCTTCTTTTAGTGCAATTTATCACAATGCTGGGTTTTTTTATTGGTTGTTCAAAACATTACAAAGCTCTTGACATATCATATTTCATACATTAGATTCAAGTGGGTTATGAACTCCCATTTTTACCCCAAATACAGATTGCAGAATCACATCAGTTACACATCCACATTTTTACATAATGCCATATTAGTAACTGTTGTATTCTGCTACCTTTCCTATCCTCTACTATCCCCCCTCCCCTCCCCTCACATCTTCTCTCTCTACCCCATATACTTTAATTCATTTCTCTCCTTGTTTTTTTCCCATTCCCCTCATAACCTCTTATATGTAATTTTGTATAACAATGAGGGTCTCCTTCCATTTCCATGCAATTTCCCTTTTCTCTACCTTTCCCTCCCACCTCATGTCTCTGTTTAATGTTAATCTTTTCCTCCTGCTCTTCCTCCCTGCTCTGTTCTTAGTTGCTCTCATTATATCAAAGAAGACATTTGGTGTTTGTTTTTTAGGGATTGGCTAGCTTCACTAAGCATAATCTGCTCTAGTGCCATCCATTTCCCTGCAAATTCTATGATTTTGTCATTTTTTAGTGCTGCGTAATACTCCATGGTGTATAAAT
Source organism: Marmota marmota marmota (assembly GCF_001458135.2). Lineage (NCBI taxonomy): Eukaryota > Metazoa > Chordata > Mammalia > Rodentia > Sciuridae > Marmota > Marmota marmota. The sequence continues at coordinate 2,832,867 of NW_026000250.1, forward strand.
GCCACATTTTTTTTATCCATTCATCTATTGAAGGGCATCTGGGTTGGTTCCACAGTCTAGCAATTGTGAATTGTGCTGCTATGAACATCGATGTAGCAGTATCCCTGTAGTACGCTCTTTTAAGGTCTTCAGGGAAAAGTCCAAGAAGGGCAATAGCTGGGTCAAATGGTGGTTCCATTCCCAGCTTTCCCAGGAATCTCCATACTGCTTTCCAGATTGGCCGCACCAGTTTGCAGTCCCACCAGCAATGTACAAGAGTACCCTTTTCCCCACATCCTCTCCAGCACTTGTTGTTGTTTGACTTCATAATGGCTGCCAATCTTACTGGAGTGAGATGGTATCTTAGGGTGGTTTTGATTTGCATTTCTCTGACTGCTAGAGATGGTGAGCATTTTTTCATGTACTTGTTGATTGATTGTATGTCCTCCTCTGAGAAGTGTCTGTTCAGGTCTTTGGCCCATTTGTTGATTGGGTTATTTGTTTTCTTATTGTTTAATTTTTTGAGTTCTTTGTATACTCTGGATATTAGGGCTCTATCTGAAGTGTGAGGAGTAAAAATTTGTTCCCATGATGTAGGCTCCCTATTTACCTCTTTTATTGTTTCTCTTGCTGAGAGAAAACTTTTCAGTTTAAGTAAGTCCCATTTGTTGATTTTTGTTATCAACTTTTGTGCTATGGGTGTCCTATTAAGGAATTTGGAGCCCGACCCTACAATATGTAGATCGGAGCCAACTTTTTCTTCTATCAGACGCAGAGTCTCTGATTTGATATCTAGCTCCTTGATCCACTTTGAGTTAACTTTTGTGCATGGCGAGAGGAGGGGATTCAGTTTCATTTTGTTGCATATGGATTTCCAGTTTTCCCAGCACCATTTGTTGAAGATGCTATCCTCCCTCCATTGCATGCTTTTAGCTCCTTTATCAAATATAAGATAGTTGTAGCTTTGTGGATTAGTCTCTGTGTCCTCTATTCTGTACCATTGGTCCACCCTCCTGTTTTGGTACCAGTACCATGCTGTTTTTGTTACTATTGCTCTGTAATATAGTTTTAAGTCTGGTATCGCTATACCGCCTGATTCGCACTTCCTGCTTAGAATTGCTTTTGCTATTCTGGGTCTTTTATTTTTCCATATGAATTTCATGATTGCTTTATCCATTTCTACAAGAAATGCCGTTGGGATTTTGATTGGCATTGCATTAAACCTATAGAGAACTTTTGGTAATATCGCCATTTTGATGATGTTAGTTCTGCCTATCCATGAACAGGGTATATTTTTCCATCTTCTAAGATCTTCTTCTACTTCTCTTTTTAGGGTTTTGTAGTTTTCATTATATAAATCTTTCACCTCTTTTGTTAGGTTGATTCCCAAGTATTTTATTTTTTTTGAGGATATTGTGAATGGAGTGTTTTTCCTCATTTCCGTTTCAGAAGTTTTGTCGCTGATATACAGAAATGCCTTTGATTTATGCGTGTTGATTTTATATCCTGCCACTTTGCTGAATTCATTTATTAGTTCTAGTAGTTTTTTTGTAGACCCTTTTGGGTCTTCTAGGTATAGAATCATGTCATCTGCAAATAGTGATAATTTAAGTTCTTCCTTTCCTATTTTTATGCCTTTAATTTCTTTCGTCTGTCTAATTGCTCTGGCCAGTGTTTCGAGAACTATATTGAATAGAAGTGGTGATAGAGGGCATCCCTGTCTTGTTCCAGATTTTAGGGGGAATGCCTTCAATTTTTCTCCATTGAGAATGATGCTAGCCTGAGGCTTAGCATAGATAGCTTTTACAATGTCGAGGTAAGTTCCTGTTATCCCTAGTTTTTCTAATGTTTTGAACATAAAGGGATGCTGTACTTTGTCGAATGCTTTTTCTGCGTCTATTGAGATGATCATATGGTTCTTATTTTTAAGTCTATTGATGTGGTGAATAACATTTATTGATTTCCGTATATTGAACCATCCTTGCATCCCAGGGATGAATCCTACTTGATCATGGTGCACAATTTTTTTGATGTGCCTTTGTATCCGATTCGCCAGAATTTTATTGAGGATTTTTGCATCTAGGTTCATCAGAGATATTGGTCTGTAGTTTTCTTTCTTTGAGGTGTCTTTGTCTGGTTTCGGAATCAGGGTGATGTTGGCCTCATAGAATGAATTTGGCAGAGCTCCTTCTTTTTCTATTTCCTGAAATAACTTGAAAAGTATTGGTATTAATTCTTCCTTAAAGGTTTTGTAAAACTCCGCTGTATACCCATCCGGTCCTGGGCTTTTCTTGGTTGGAAGTCTTTTGATTGCTTCTTCTATTTCATCTATTGTTATTGGTCTGTTTAAGTTGTGAGTATCCTCCTGACTCAGTCTGGGCAAATCATATGACTTAAGGAATTTATCGATGTCTTCACTATCTTCTATTTTATTGGAATATAGGTTTTCAAAATAATTTCTAATTGTCTTCTGTATTTCTGTAGTGTCTGTTGTGATATTGCCTTTTTCATCCCGTATGTTAGTGATTTGAGTTCTCTCTCTTCTTCTCTTCGTTAGCATGGCTAAGGGTCTGTCGATCTTATTTATTTTTTCAAAGAACCAACTTTTAGTTTTGTTAATTTTTTCAATAGTTTCTTTTGTTTCAATTTCGTTGATTTCCGCTCTGATTTTAATTATTTCTTGCCTTCTGCTACATTTGCTGTTGTTTTGCTCTTCCTTTTCTAGGGCTTTGAGATGAAGTGTGAGCTCATTTATTTGTTGGTTTTTCCTTTTTTTGAGGAATGACCTCCAAGCGATGAATTTCCCTCTTAAAACTGCTTTCATTGTGTCCCATAGATTCCGATATGTTGTGTCTGTATTTTCATTTATCTCTAAGAATTTTTTGATTTCCTCCTTTATGTCTTCTGTAACCCATTGATCATTCAGTAACATATTGTTCATTTTCCATGTGATGTAGGATTTTTCCTTCCTTCTTTTATCATTGATTTCCAGTTTCATTCCATTATGATCAGATAAAATGCATGGTATTATCTCCACCCCTGTATATTTACTGAGGGTTGCCCTATGGCATAATATATGGTCTATTTTTGAGGAGGATCCATGTGCTGCTGAGAAAAAAGTATATCCACTTGATGATGGTTGATATATTCTATATATGTCAGTTAAGTCTAGGTTGTTGATTGTGATATTGAGTTCTATAGTTTCTTTATTCAGCTTTTGTTTGGAGGATCTGTCCAATTGTGAGAGAGGTGTGTTGAAGTCACCCATAATTATTGTGTTGTGGTCTATTTGATTCTTGAACTTGAGGAGAATTTGTTTTATGAACGTCGCAGCACCATTATTTGGTGCATAAATATTGATAATTGTTATGTCTTGTTGGTGAATGGTTCCTTTTAACAGTATATAATGTCCTTCCTTATCCCTTTTGATTAATTTAGTCTTGAAGTCAATTTTATTCGATATGAGGATGGCCACCCCTGCTTGCTTACGAGGACCGTGTGCGTGGTATATTTTTTCCCAACCTTTCACCTTCAGCCTGTGTATGTCTTTTCCAATCAGATGTGTCTCCTGGAGGCAGCATATTGTTGGATTTGTTTTTTTAATCCATGTTACCAGCCTATGTCGCTTTATTGGAGAGTTTAAGCCATTAACGTTTAGAGTTACTATTGATATATGGTTTGTACTTCCAGCCATGTTTGATTATTTATCTTCTTATTTTTTTTTTTTTTTTAATTTAGTTTGTTTCTCCATGGTTAGCTTTCCCCCCGCCCTCTGTCTTTATAGAGGCACTTCCCACTGATGGTTTTGGTTATTGTTTTTCATTTCTTCCTCGTGTAGTGTTTTGCTCAAGATGCTTTGCAATGCTGGTTTTCTGGCTGCAAATTCTTTTAGCTTTTGTTTATCATGAAAGATTTTTATTTCGTTGTCGTACCTGAAGCTTAATTTTGCTGGATACAGAATTCTTGGTTGGCATCCATTGTCTTTCAGTGTTTGAAATACGTTGTTCCAGGATCTTCTCGCTTTCAGCGTCTGTGATGAAAAATCCGTTGTTAACCTTATTGGTTTACCCCTGAATGTAATCTGCCTCCTTTCTCTTGTAGCTTTTAATATTTTCTCTTTGTTCTGTATATTGGATATCTTCATAACAATGTGTCTTGGCGTTGGTCTACTGTGATTTTGTATGCTCGGTGTCCTGTATGCATCTACAATTTGTATATCCGTTTCCTTTTTTATTTCTGGAAAGTTTTCTATAATTATCTCATTCAGCAGGTTGCTCATTCCCTTGGTTTGAACCTCTATACCTTCCTCTATCCCGATGACTCTTAAGTTTGGTTTTTTTATGTTATCCCATATCTCTTGGATGTTTTTCTCGTGATTTTTTACCAGCCTTTCTGAGTTGGCTAGACTCTTTTCAAGATGATATATTTTGTCTTCATTATCTGACGTTCTGGCTTCTACTTGCTCCACTCTGTTAGTGATACTCTCATTTGAGTTTTTAATTTGGTTTATAGTTTCCTTCATTTCTAGAATTATTGTTTGATTTTTTTTATAATCTCTATCTCCTGATAAAGATGCTTATTTGCTTCTTTTATCTGTTTATGTAATTCATTTTCAATGTGTTCTTTCACTGTTTGAATTTGCTGTCTCATATCCTCTTTAAGGTTCCATTCCATCTGTCTAAGGTATTCCTTGAGTTCTTTATTTGACCATTTTTCTGATTCTTCTAGGTCCTCCTGAATATTTAGGCTGTCCTGCATTGTTTGTACTCCTTTTCTTCCTTGCTTTTTCATGCTGCTCATGTTACTTCTTGTTCTGTTTGACTGCTGAGTTACTGTTTACTCCTATAAATTTATTTGATGCTTGGGAGGAAAGGTATTAGAAGGGAAGGGAAAAAGTCACTGTTGCTGCCGGTTTCAATGGAGTTATCTTCTCCGCCGCATTCTGGTGACGTCAGTTCTCTGCCTTGGTGGTATCCCATGCAAATGGAGACAGTTCGTTCCCTTTGCCGGGTGACCAGTGCAACTGGTGGGTCCTGAATGGCTCTCCCAAGCCCCGTTTCAATCCTGTGGCCACTGCCTATGAAGGCTCCGTTGGCATTAACCTCTGTAGTTTCAGAAGGGCCGACCAGTTGTTTCAGCGGGATCGTTTAGTGCTGAGTCACAGCAGTTTGTCTGTGAGAAGCAGGCAAACGGGAGCTTGAATTTAGCCTATCCGTGCTCAGTGTGTGTTCTGAGAGGCCCAGACTGTTCACCCCAGATCCACGTCAGCTCAGCATTGCCTAGTGATCCTGAGAAACAGCATTTAGACGGTTTACGACTCCCTATGCCTGCGCAGCTGAAGAGGTCAGAGACTTGATCTCTCTGCGCCCGCCACCATGTTGCATCTCCATAAAATCATATATATGACTAACATCTGTCAAGTATTTTATGTAACATCAATTAATTTGGGAAAATAAGCTATTATAAATAATTCAGCACAGAATTTATAAAACACATACATCTGTATGTGCCATAAGGTTTGCTGAACATTGATTTACAAATATATATAAAATTGGTGAATGTTCACAGTGAAGTTACCAATAGCATCTACATTGGAACCAATCACCATTTTTTTATACAAAGTTCATTCATTTTATTATCAGTATGATGCATTTTATACACTTGTAAATTAACTTAGAAATGCAAGGAAAGACACAGAAAATCCTCCTGTGTATACTTGATAGGATACATAGTAATATTTTTGGTCCATTTCACAAAGTTTTCTCATAATTTTTCCAAAAACAATTTACAAAAGACCGTAGGTACATAGATAAAAAATAAAAGGGTAAAAGTATTTGATATGGTTATGGCTATAGTTCAATAGTAGGACATTAACCTAGAAGCAAGAACAAGGCCCTGGGTTTGATCCTTAGCACAGAAATAATAATAATAATAATAATAATAATAATAGTTATCCATGGTAAGACTTCATGTGCTATGTTTTTTTCTTTTTACTTTTAATTTCCAGATGTTATATGCATATACAGCATGTCTCAAGATGAGATACATAGGTAACAGGTTGATAGACAGGTACTTGAGTAGATTGATTGATAGATGAATAGATGATAGATAGATAATAGATGCTCTGGTGACCTTGTAAATCCATGAAAAGAATAAATGAATAAATGAAGATCTGCCTTTATCTGCTACAATGGTAAGCAGTGGTAAGCAATGTTCATATTTTTGTGAATGCTCTTCCAGGATATTTTCTATGCATACATATGTAGTTTTGACATTTATGCATATCTCATAATATTTTTTGTTCTGTAAAGTGAATATTTCCCATGTAATTATTTTTCCCCTACACTAGTCTTTTAATAGCTACAACTTGTTTCATCACATGGGTGTACAAGAAGTATTTAATATATCATTATTTTAGCTTAGATGGTTTTGAACATTTTTTAAAGAATTTTTTTCATAATGAATTTATTCTATTTATTCATTTTTTCGTGGTGCTGAGGATCAAACCCAGAACCTCACATGTGTTAGGCAAGTGGTATTCAACTGAGCTATAGCCCAGCCCAGTTTTGAATATTTTTAACCTCTAAAAAAGACTTCAGTGATGAGCCTTGTACCTAAATATTTGAATATATTTATGATTATTTCCTGAGTAGATTTCTAGATATTAAGGTAGCTGATGAAAAACTGTGACTTTGTGAAGTATTTTCTTTCCTTTTCCTTTTAATTTCTTTTCTTCACTCCTTTTCCTCCTTCTTTAAATACTTATATAATGTCAAATTGCTCTGAACAAAGAACATATAGATTAATATTCATACCAGCAGAGGGTGAGTATGTCCTTTTGTTGAATATAAATTAAATCTAAAATGTTTTAATCACTTCCAACTGTGTGTGTGTGTGTGTGTGTGTGTGTGTTGCTGGGTATTGAACCCAGGGCTTTGTGCATGCGACACAAGTACTTCACCAACTGAGCTATATCCCCAGACTCATTTCTAATTTGATGAAAAAATGACTGCTTTTGGGCCACAAGATCTTTATCATCACTAATTTGTGTTAGTCACATCTATCATTTTTTAGTTTTTGTTTTACATTTGTAATTATAAATGCCTTATTCACTTCTAAAGGGGACATATTTGCTTTTTGTTCATCCAAACACATTCAATTTTATTGGGAGGGAAACACAAATTAGACCCATTACAAAGCACCATTTCATAATCATCAGGATGATGGAGTTGAAGGCTTTGAGGGAGGATATTTTCATGCTTAAATTTTTGCAATCCTTTTGCATTCATTTGCATTTAGAACCTCAATGAATCTAGAATTTAGATTTATGTTGGTAGGAATCAATTTTTTTCAGAAAATCCTTCCACATTTCTTAATTACTGATATATTTTTTCATATTGATTTGAAATGCTTCCCTTATTTGATATGTTTTTCACATAGGTAAGTCCTTAATAACAATGTCTAGATTCAAACCATGTAATCTTTGATGATATTCATTGTTGTGAAAACTTATAGTGAATTTTTATTTAGATAAATTAATCAATTTTATGGTGGCTTTACATAATTTTGATAATCTGTCATGTATACTGTAAGCCACAGGAAAGAATTTAGGTGTGACATTGATTTTTATACTAATTATAATTCTTACATTAATATAATGCAAAAAGATCTAAAATTTATATAGCATTTGGTAATTACAAAGCACAGATCTTAAAAGAACTTATAAAAAGTTAATTTTGTAAATTTCATAAACTTTATAGTGCAAACTATCAATACTGTTCCCAATTTATATGAGTTAATTGAGGTATTGAGAATATAAGTAAATTGTGCATTGCTACACAGTTTTAAGATAGTTTAACCAAACATAATACATCAAATTTTATTATGTGCAAGGCTCTAGACTGAAGATGATTAATTTGTCAACTCTAATTACACAACCTTAAAAGTAGTTATTTCTATACTCTTTTTACTAGGGAAAAATCTAGACTGAACTAAGCACTCTACTTATTGTCACAAATATATCAAAGGTAGAGACACACATTAGTACTGACCAGCCTTGATTCAAAGACCACAACCTTTATTATGCATCTTCCAAAACTTATTAATAATGTACATTTAGTCTGAGTCAGTTGGGATACTATCAGAAGGATTCCTGACACCTTAAACATAGTTGTCTGCACAATTTATCAAACATTTTCATTCTACGATAAGGACCACAAAAGTAAACACAACAAAAAATACAATGAAACAACAGCAACAATAAAAAACAGTAGTTTTTTTGTAGTTTTATCATTGTTTTCTTTTGTTTTATCACTATTAAATGTATAACTTTACACAAGCTATGTCATTTCTCTGATCTCAATTACTTTTTTATGTTTGTAAATGGTATTGTTAGTGCATTATTGTTATACACAATAGTAGAAATTATTTTGACATAGTCTTATATGCCTGTAATATAATTTTCTCTATATAAAGCATCAGGATTTCCATTTTTCCTCACCTCCACCTTCCTTATATTCTCATTCCTCTGAACTACTGCTCTTTCTTCACTTTATTTATTGATTTTTTAAATTGGAGCTTTATACACATACATAAAAGTGAAATTCACTGTGACATATCGATATGTGAACATAATATAATCTGGCTAGTTATTTTCACATTTTCTCCCTTTCCTCCTCCCTCCTCCCTCCCATTCATTTACTTTCTCTACTCCACTGTTCTCCCTTGCATTTTCATGGGATCCTACCCCTTTATCACTAGCTTCTGCATATGAGAGAATATATTTGACCTTTGGCTTTCTGAGGCTGGCTTATTACACTTAGGATAATGTTCTCAAGTTTCATCCATTTACCAGCAAATTGTATAATTTAATTCCTCATTATGGATGTGTAAAATTCCATTTTATACCACATATCCTTTTTATCTATTCACCTGTTAATGGACACCTGGGCTGTTTTCACATCTTGGCTATTGTGAATTATGCTGATATAAATATTAATATCAATATGTCACTGTAGTATGTTGGTTTTAGTTCTTTTGGATAAATAGCAAGTAGTGGGATAGCTGGGTCATATGATGCTTTCTTTCCTAGACCAATAAAATATCTCCATACTGCTTTTCAAAGTGATTTTACTAATTCCACAACACAGAAACAGATGTATAAGTGTACTTTTTCTCTTCATCCTATCCAACAAATATTGTTTTTGTATTCTTGATGATTGTCATTCTAACTGGAGTAAGATTAAAATCTAAGTATAGATTTTGCTTGCATTTTTCTGATTGCTAGGGATGTTGAACATTTTTCATACATTTAAGGCAATTCACATTACTTCTTTTAAAACTAGTCTATTTGGGGTTGTGGGTTTGGCTCAGTATGAGGCACTGGATTTGATTCCCAGCAGAAAAAAAATTAAACAAAATAAAGTTATACTGTCTATATACAACTAAAAATATTTTTTGAAAAATAGTCTGTTTACTTATTTATCTGACTTATTAATAGGACTATTTGATTTATGCTATTTTTTGAATTTTTATATAATCTGGATATCAATTCCCTATTGAAAATATAGCTAGCAAAGATATTTTCCCATTAGAAAACTTTTTCTTTGCATTTTTAATTATTTCCTTTGTTGTGCAGAAACTTTTTAATTTTGATTTCATCCCACTTATCCTTTTTTTTTATTTCTTTAGGTTTCAGGGTCTTGTTAAGGAAATTCATGCCTGTGCCAAAAAATTTTGGAATGTTAATCCTGTTTCTTTTATAAGTTGCAGTTTCTAGTCTAATTCTTAGATCTTTGATCACCTTGAATTTGAATAGGGATCCAGTTTTGAATATTGTTGCATTTCTTAATAACTTTTCTATATTGACAACTTTATTTTCAAGATTATATACTAGGTATTGGAGGCCTGAAAATCTGTTTTCTATGTGTCTAATCTCTTGATGATATTTTCCACTGAATTTTCTAAAAAATATTTTTTAGTTGTCAATGGATCTTTATTTTATTTATTTATATGCAGTGCTGAGAATCGAACTCAGTGCCACTCACATGCTAGGCAAGCTCTCTACAACTGAGCCATAACCCCAGCCCCTCAACTAAATTTTTAATTTGATACATGGAGTCTTTTTTTTTCGCAGTTTTGTTTGTTTGTTCATTTTGATACCAGGGATTTAACCCAGAGGTGCTTAACCACTGAGTCACATTCCCAGCATGTTTTGTATTTTATTTAGAGACAGGCACTCACTAAGTTGCTCAGGACTCCCTAAGTTGTTGAGGCTGGACTTGAACTCATGATCATTCTGCCTCAGCTTCCAAGTCACTGGGATAACAGACATGAGCTACTGTGCACAGTATTTGGTTCATTTTAAGAAACTTTCTTTACTGAAATGCTCTTTTATTTCCCATATTTTCTCTCTTAGTTCATTCCTTAGGATTTTTATTTATTTCCCCATATTTGTGTTTCATTATTTTTTCAGAATCTCTATTGAAATGTTCTTTTGCTCCCTGCACTTCCTTATTTTTGTCTCTGTTCATTTCTTTTATCTTCTAGTTTTGTTTTGTTGGTTTATGTTTTTTTGGTTCCAGGGATTAAACTCAGAGGTCCTTAACCATTTTGCCACTTTCCAAAACCTTCTTTATTATTTATTTTTATTTTGTGACAGGATCTCTAAGATGCTGAGGCTGGTCTTAAACTTGCCATCCTCCTGATTCATTCTCCCAAGTTCCTGGGATTGTAATCACAAGCCACTGTGCTCAGCTATCTTTTAGTTCATTGAAACTTTAAATTATCAACTTTCTAAATTCTTTATCTGCCATTGCTTCCACTGTGGTTTTAATGTGGTTGGATTTTGTCATGTTGTGAGCTATTTGGTGTTACTTATATCCTTCCTTTTCATTTTCATTTTACTACCATCTTCTGGGATGATTATCACTTCTACCTTTATATAAGGAATTTTTAATGAGCTGCTTTCTCTTTACTAATTTCCCTGGCTTGGGTGTTTAGTTAATATTTTCAGTCAATATGAACCTGCTGCTAGAGGAAACACTAATCTCTATTAACAAAGTCATGTAATAATAAACCTTAAAACATTAAAATGCTCTCCTGGAGACCACTAATTTTAGCGGTATGTAGAACAAATGTGCTTGAATGGGCTGAGAAAATAAGTAAGAAAGAAAGCAAAATTACTATTAAAATATGTTTGACTCTCTAGTCAACTATTCTCTCACTTCTTTGATTCTGGGCTATGGCATTGTAGAGTTCCCCTCCACAATCTTCTGGGTGTCTGTGTGTGTGTTGTGTGTGTGTGCTCACACACACAACACACACACATATATTTTTTTTCTTGCTGAGATTTTTAAAATAGAGGCAATCTTTCTGGGATTTCAGATATTGTGTAGTTTATTTATTCTCATCTCTGACCGAATCTGTTCAAACTCTTTAGACAAGTCTATGCAGAGTTTCACTCACTTCTTGCCTGGCCAGCTCTGATGCACTCCTTCTTCTTGGAGCCTTAGTTCATGTGATATAAGGAGAAGTTTGGGATGTTTCAGCATATTCTATAGTCCCTTCTAGGTTTGGAAGAGGTGACTCAGGAATCGTAAGATTTGGATAAAATGTAATGTTTCAGTGCCCTGTTCCTCCGGTGTTCCCCCTGTTCCACCAGGCTAATTATCCCCCAAATAAGAACCTATTTCAAGTGAAAGAAATAGTCACTCTCCTCAGCTTTGTAGAATCAATTTTGGAGTGCAGAATTGCTGTTTTGATTCACTCTTGTGGAGCTGTTATAATAGAATGGATTTTTCTGATCCACCATAATTATATTCCTGAAAAGATTAAACCAAATATCTTAAAATGATGTTAAAAATATGTTTCATTAAGAAAACATTGGGGCATCATGGCAAAATGAAAGTTAGAATAATTCAAAAGTTGAGAGGAGAGAAAGCAGAAGAGAGGTAGTATATGAAAGTCATAAAGAAGGAGGAAGAAGAGGAAACACATGATAATTTTCTATTAGAAGCAGAGGAAAGGAGAGTAAGAGTAATAAAACAAGCAAATAAGTAAAGCAAGACAACAACCTCCTGAAACTGATAAACAAATAAAAACAACCACTACTTCTTAAGATAAAAACTACATAGTAAAAGATTAATAAAAAGAAAATAAATGATAAAAGAAAAAAACATATTGTGCATATATATTTATGAATCAATCAGCAAATATGTCCAAAACAATAACAAACATGAATTTTAAGTAGCTGAGTTTGTAGCTCAGCAGAAGAGCGCTCGCCTACCATGTGTGAAGTACTGGGTTCGTTTCCCAGAACCACATATACATAAATAGAATAAAGTCCATCAGTAATTTAAAAAATACTTAAATACATAAATAAATAATTTTGTAAAAAGAAACTAGAAAAAAGGACAAAAGAAAATAAAGTATTTCAAATGAGATGTAAATTTTGTCCTTGAGATAGCTGAAATTGTGGATATTTACCGCCTATTTCACACTCAACTTTTTTCTGTTTCTTCTTGGAATATGCACTCTGAGTGACGGCAAGGGCTGGATGTTATTAAGCCCATCCTCCTTTTTTGATCTTCTGCAGTCTGCCTCCTGGGGTAGCCTGGTGGTGCAGGTGGTGGAAATGGATTTTAGTTTTTCTACCCATCAGTGCAGGTTAGGATGGAACTGGAAGCACTTGCTATTGGAGTTTTGTATGGATGTCTTAAATGGCTGCACTTCCAGGTAGGAAGTGTAACCAAGATCCACTTGGGAAGTTCTGGCAGCTGGGGTTAAGCTCTAAGCAGAACTTTGGACATTTGTCTGAGGTATTTATTACAGATCAATTAAGTCAGTGTAAACTTCAGGCCTGTTTTATGCCAGTCTTGGATGAGCTACTGGGTCTTAAGCATTGCCAGAGAAATCAATTTTAGGGAAATGCAAGTATCTACATGGATTATGGACCATGATAGGTTTTCTCTTACCCTTCCATCCCCAAATATGAACTTCCAAGTCTTCATTCTCAAATAAAATCACTCCTGCCTCTTCATTATCCCCTGATCCTTTTCATCTGATCCCACAACCCACAGAATTCAAAGAGTGAATTGCATTCTTCTCTGTATCTCTGTATTGAATTTCCCTAGATCCATTGTCCTTTGTGACTATTTTGGGATCATGATCCACCAAGTACAATTCAGAACTCTTAGATTCCAATAGGAATAAGATTCAATGTAATCTCCTCAAGCTTGATCTCCACCTGAGTTCTTGGCTTATAAATTGACAAACACTGAGCACACTTAAAACACCAGTTCACTGCACAGTCTTTGTATTAGCTATGTAGAAACTGCCTTTCACAGTTGTTTATATGAGAAATTTGCCCTGTTTCTTTGTATTGCCCTTCCCTTTGTGCTAACACAACACCGCCATCATCACCAGTCTCACTGCTAGAACTGGCTAGGCTTGGGTTATCATATTTACAAGAACAGAATCTCTGGGCCTCCTTGAATCTCTGGCAAACAAATGTAGATCTATAATGAATTCCTTCAAACACCCACCGTGTTATGAATCTGTATTTCTGTCTTTGCAATTCCTAACAGTGGAGGAACTACTATCTGCATCCTTCCACTCTTTTACCATCTTTACACTCTCCTCAGATTTCAATTTTTAAATCTTGTGTTGCATGTGATAAATAAGTGTCTTTAGGGAAATTAATGAAATAATAGATTTAATTTTTGGAGCAAAATGTTTAACTGATAATAAGTACTCAAAAATGGAAATAAGTTTAATCATTTAAAATTTTCTGGGTTGTTTTTGCACTTTTCTTGAAAGATTTTATACAGTTTATTTCAATTTCCAAGCAGCCTGGAAATCCAACTGCATGTGCTCAAAAGGGAAATATCATTTAAAACCAAAAAATGCAAGCTAATTAACAAACTGGAGACCAAATACCCTTGATCTTAGGAAATATGTCAGATGCTGCTTAAATTAAAATTGAAAAGTTCAAAAAGTATATTTGTGTTTTATCTATAATAATCTAGAATACTTTTGATACTTTAAAAGTAACAATTAGTAATATGCTAGCTTTTGGAAAATTTCGAATTGCTCATTTTCAAAATAGCACCTTTGGCCAGTACCAAGATTTTTACATTTCAATCACTATTCTACGTTTTGTAAATTGATTGATAATTAATTTCTGCATTAATGTAATACAATTAAAATAGAATGTTTATTACTTTTCTGTGTGTAAAGATCCTTAGATTATCTGACATTGATCTCTATATTGAAGAACCTCTGTTAAAAAGAGTATCAATGCACAGAACATCTGTCACCATAATAGAGAAATGTGGTGGATCTCAATATACTTGAGACTATAATGAAAATAAAGCCTTTATTTATTTTGTAAAACATCAAATATTCACAAAAGTTGAGATCTTTATGTAATAAAGGTCTGTGTATGCATTGTCCATTTTTAATAATTATGAGATAATAGAGATAATAACTAATTTTCTAACATCTGAACACCACTCACTCCTTCCCATCATTATCACTGAATATTCACTGAAAAATTTAGAAGCAAATCTTAGACATCATTATGTCATTATATTCATAAATACTTCACTGTATACCTTTCAAACACAGAGATTGACCACTTTAATATCATCAAATAATCAGTAGATTTTCAAGTTTTCTTGTAATTTACTTTTGTAGTTTGTAAGTTTTTGGTATCATATCAGGATAAAACTTAGGTTCATACATTAATTTAGATATATTATATAAAATACAATTATATGTAATATTTATATATACATATTATATAATACATATAAATATATTATGTAAAATTTTATAATATTAGTATATTATATAATATTTGTGGTATATTACATTAATATATATTACACAAACATACAATATACATGTATTTACATATATTCTATATATAAATATATCTTTTGAGCTTTTGGATTTCTTCTCCATTTCTTTTGATTTTTCACTTTACAATTTATTTTTCAAAGTTAAGTGAATTTTGTGTTATAGAATGTCTTCCATTCTTTATTTTCCTGTTTCAATTCCTGTGATACCTTTGAATATTTTCCTCTATCCTCTTGATTGCTTGTAAATTGATTATTACATACAAACTGGGTTGTCTAATATGATAGACACTAGTTATATGTAGCTATCCAAATTCATATCAATTAAAATAAGTTAAAAATTCAGTTCTTCATTTGCTTTTTACTTATAAGCTTCAAGTGGTTATTGATTGAGCATATTAGATAGTGTTGGCTAGAGAATACTGTAACAATTGCAGAAAATGCTATTAGACAAGAGTGGATGAGATGTTTGATCAGATTAAGAATAAATTATTTTGGTAAGTATATGTCATAAGTAGGAATACATATTTCTATTACTATTTTTATCTCTATATAGTATTATCCATTGATGATTATTAAACTAATATGTTGTTAATTTATTAGTGTCATGAGTGGCACTATTCATAATTACTTGGAGGTGGATTATCTTGAAATGCAAGCATATATTTGATGACACCAATCATCAAATATAAACAATTAGTGACAAAAAATGTTAGGTGTGCGGGAGCACCCCAACTAGCATTCAGTGCACACCAATTAAACACTATAAGCATATCACACAATTCTAAGCAACCATGAGTCCCAAAATAACTCTGATGCCACCTGACTTCTGTTAGCAAATAGCAGATGTTGTCCTTGCCTGGTGATTCTCTCCAGCCAATGGCTGGATGTCAGGGAATGGTGGAGTCAGTCCAGGGATTGACAGCCAGTCTCACCAATATCCTTGGAGCAAAAGTCTTCAATGTCAGGACAAGCAATTTAAATACAGTTCCAAGTTGTTTTATGAAATCAAGTCATTTTGGCCTAACTATCACAAATAAACTCACATAATATTTAGGAATACATAAATGATCTTGATAGCCTTGTGGAGTATTATTACTGTTACCCTCCTATCAAAAATGAGAAAAAAACTAAAGCACAGAGTTTCTTACCTATGGACATAGAAACAGTTTGTGCCTTTTGTTTGCCACTCACAAACAATGGACCTATGGGACCCTGGAAGCTCATATTAATTGTAATGGTAAGATTTAGTTGCCATCTTGATTGGGCTAATGGATACCCAAGTAACTAGTGAAACATTCTTCTGGGGATGCCCATAAAAGAGTGTATGAAAGAGATTAGCATTGAATCAGTAGTTTACTGAGAGAAGATGATCAGCCTCAACACCGTGGGTATTCATCATCCAATCTGTTTAATGCCTAAATAGAACAAAATGGTGGAGAAAGGACAAATTTATTCTTTATTTAGGCACTAGCACATTCATATTTTCTTGTAGTAAGACATCAGTGCCCCTGCTTCTCAAGGCTTCAGACTTGGACAGATATATACAATTTTGAATTCCTCATATGCCAGGGTTTGGTCTGGAATTGAAACTATATCAATAGATTTTCTTGTCTCCAGCTTATAAAGAAAAGGTCATGGAACTTCTCAATCTCTATAATACATAAGCCAATCAACCATTCCTAATAAATGTATGTTTTATATCTCTATCCATCTATCAGTTATATGTAATTTTGTTTCTCAAAAACAACTTTAAGTCATTTTTATTTGATAAATTTTTTAGTTAGAAATATTTTCAGATATCTTAGGTTAGTGTTATTGACATGGGCCTATTATAGGAACATAAGGAAAACTGAAACACCACAGTGAATTATTTCAGAAACATGTATTGACTTTCCAATATTTAGTGTATAATTTTCCAGTAAGGAGAATCAGTGTGTCCTGCCTAATCAAATTCTCCAATGCAGCTGGGAGTGGTGGTGGTTGCTTGTTATCACAGCATTTCAGGAGGCTGAGGCAGGAGGTTCACAAGTTCAAAGTCAGCCTCAGCAACATACAGAGCCCCTAAGCAAATTAGCAAAACCCTGCCTCAAAGTTGAAAAAAAAAGCCAATGATGTGGCTCAATGACTAAGTGTTCTTTGGTTCAATTTATCCTAACATAAAAAAAAAATCCCTAAGGCAAAAGTATCCAATAGGACCTTTACTCTAGCCAAAAAGTTTAGATAGATTTGAGCATTAAAATAATTGATAAAATATAAAATAATAATTATGTAGCATTATAATTGTTGGCTCAGGTACTAGTTCCTCATTAATTTAGTCACAACCAAGATAATATGGCTGATTTTATTTGAAACATACAATAAAACTCACAGATACTTTTTTGCAAGAAAAAAAAAAAAGAATTGTGGCCAAACTACTCAGAAGAGTATTTATATATTCTGCTCTGGAAAAATTAAATAGGGTCTTTACAATTATGATTGGGGGAACATAATTAACTGAACACATATGAAATACTTATATTTATAGAATATAAGAGGGAGCTATGGAATGGGAGCAAAAGGAGATATCAGATACATATAAGATCTGATCCTTACCAACAAAGAATTTACATTCAGGGTTTTAAAAAATAGCAAAACTGAAATGCAATGTAAATGTTACTTAGCAAATTTTCAATACTATTCTAGGAAGTAAATTCACTTAAACAAATGATGTGCATAGTGATATATGAGAGCCATCAGTGTATATTCTATTGCCATTCTATAACCTAACTAGCTGGAGTACTAGCAGATGAAAAGAACCTTCAGTGGTTTGTCATGTTATTCTCTTTTAGAATGAATAATACTCATTTATTATGGTTTTATCTCCCAGGAAGTCATGAGATAGAGACTTTGTCCACAAATTGGACATATTAAAGGTGGTAGAACCATTACAGGGTGGGACATATTGGAAGGTCACTCACTAGGGGTATCACCCTCAAAAAAAAAAAA
>NW_026000250.1:2852364-2861920 GCF_001458135.2 Marmota marmota marmota
ACACACACACACCACACCACACAGCTCTTCAGGAAAACCCTCAGAGCCCAACTGCCACCACGGCTTCCCACAAGCCTCTCCACCTCCCCAACTCCTCCTGCTCTTGAGGCCGATTGGCTGGGTCGCATAGGCGGAGCCAAAAAAAGTCCCCCAATGAGCAACTGGGTGGTCTGAAAGGGCGGGGAAACAACCCAATGAGCATCACAGCAGAGGAGCCAATCAGTTGGCAGCTAGAAGTTTGCTGGCAGCTGGAAGTTTGCTGGGGCCCCTTGGGCTGTGGCTCTCAACAAATACCAAAGACATGTTCTTGAATCTCTAGCTCTAGGCACTAAACCCTTTTCTTTATAAACTACTGGCCTCCTGTGTTATGTTATGGCAGAAAAAAATTGCAGGGATACACCATATGTAATATATATGACATTGGAAATTTTCTGATAAACAATAAAAATATATCATTTATAAAACTGCAGTCCCTAAAACAGTTATCAGTCTTGAAATTATACTATAGCATCATATTTTATTCCACTTTAATTCACATGATTATAAAACCTGTTCATGTTATGATTTGGAATTGGAATAGCACTCAATATATTCATGTATTAGAAACATGATACTCAATACTGCAAGTTTTAGAGGTGGGACTTGAAGGCAATGATTGGAGTGCTGACCCCACCAGTGTATAAATATATTGGATGAATTAATCTACGAATAGATGAATGGACTTCTGGGTGGTAACTATAGGCAGGTGGATCATGGCTAAAGGATGTATGTCACTGGGTGTTTGACCTCGGATTATATCTCTCCTTAGTCAATTCCTTTTTCTCTCTCTGCTTCCTGGAAGTCATCAGCAAAAAAAAAAAAAAAAAAAAAAAATTTCCTCTGTCATGGCTTTCTGCCATGATGTGATGCCCCACATAGGGCCTGGAATGATGGAATTGTCAAACCATGGATTGATTCCTCTGAAATCATAAGCTCAAAATAAATAAACCTTTATTCCTAAAGTTGTTATTGTCAGGTATTTTTTTTGCAGAGCATAACTAACTAGCATAGGTTATAGGCAATTTCATAGTTTTTTTTTAATTAGTAGAAGTAACCAAATACAAAATAAATAGATAATTGTAATATTCGAGGTTTTATGGGCTAAGAGGCAACATTGGCAGGAGAAGATTTCTACAAATTTATATTGATCAATTTCAAAATATTAACCATTGAATATTTTGTAATAAAATATAATAATAATAAAATATGAATGGGCAAAGTTTGCTTATTGAGGTTCAAAGTTAATGTTCTCTATTTTCACATCAATTGCAAATATTCATTTGTAAATGATTCTTGATCCACGTATGGCACAAAAGCAGGAATTAGTCGATATTGCCTGTATTCCATAATTTCCTTGACATTGATTTGCATCATTTTTTGATACAAGAATTAGTAGATTCATTTTTATATCAAGTTTAATGAGGTTTTAAAATATATTTTTACTTTATGATAATTTTTGTGTCATTTGTACTGGGAGAACTATACAGTAAATATGAAGTATGACAGTAAATTTTTGCTAATGCTTCTTTTTTTTGTAATAAATTGTCTCTTTTCTCATAGTAATATCCCTTAAGTTCCCAGGGCTGGGAGGAGTTTTTCTTAGTTGGGAATACTCTTGAACTGTTTTACATTTCTTTCAAAATTCACAATGTAGCATTTTGACGGGTTCAAATTTCCTTCAAACTACAAGCAGTATTTTTTTTCTCTCTCCCCTACAATCTGGATAAATCTAGTTTAAAGTTTGCCTTTCAGCACAAGAGAGACAATGAGATATACAGAGAAAAATTAAATGGATCAGTAACACAGTATTTGAAGTCACTTGCAGCAATCAAGTGCAATCCACATGCAAAAATGGCAGGAAGCAGTTGAAGGGCCCTTATCATTTTTCTTCACCTATTTTCACTATCTCTGTTACTCTGCTTCATTCTTGTTGCAAAAAGAAAATTTTATGAGCTCAAAAGTGGTTAGAAAAAGATGTTTTCATTCATTATGTTAAACATCAGCCTGATAAAGGCCTTAAAAAGAGCATGGCATAACACATAATTTAGTTAGACTAACAAATATTTCACAATTCTGATACTCATATTCATGTATAATTATATGGCCTTCTAGAAAACATAACAAAAGTGTTAAGGCTTTTTATTCTTTTCCTTTATACTTTAATTATAACTACTACATCAACTGGATCAGATAGATAGATGAGAGATAGAGAGATATAATCTGCTTCTATTTATTCTTGAGATCATTAGGTTATTTGATCATCAGATTATTGTTTTAAGTTTTGGGGATACTAAGGGACCTTGTAAGCAGAAACAAATATTAGGTACCATTATAATTGATTGTTGTAGCTAGTCACTCACAGTAAGTCTTATGAAAAAGGATCTTCTGCATAATTTAGGCTAACAATATTCAGACAAAATAAAAATTAAATTTTCAATATTTTGTTTAGAATACTAACCATCCTACTGAATATATATTACCACATATTGTAGATTAAATATGGAGTGTCCCCCAAATGCCCAAGTATTAAAAGCTTGGTTTTCAGCTTAGTAATATTGGGAGGAGAAACTTTAAAAAAAGGGTCTGGATCTAAGGGGTTAGCTCACTGGTAGGCCACATTTTCAGCACATTCCAGGCTCTGTGTTCAACTCCCAGGATGATAATAAATAAATAAATACTAAATAAGTTGGAGCCTGGTGTGAAATTTTCAAGTAGTTAGAAGTTTTCCCTCTGTGTTGGCTCTCTCTCTTCCAGCGAAAAAGTCTACAGAAAAAGGTAGGGGAGAATGTGCCTGTGGAGCCACAAATCAAGACTTCTGGAGACCAAATTGGCAGCAGGTTTGATTTTATTGCACAGTTTCCAAGTATATATACTCAGGCAGTAGCTAAGTAGATTATAGGCAGCCATCAATACAATTTCTTGCCAGCTGTCCTGGTGGCGACCAATCAAGGAACAGACTGTGGAGCAAGTGCTGGGACAACTGCCTCATGCCTATGGCTGTGCTTCTAGGGTAAGTGGTTTGCTGCTCATGAGTATAGCACTAAGGAAGTGATTTGCCATACAGGTACTCTTATGCAGTAAAGGTACATATGCATTCATTCAGGTGCCACATATGCAGTACTCTATGTACTTGTTCCCACTTTTCTCCCCTCTGACTGTGCCACAAGGACTTCAGCCAGCATTGTTGTTTTTCATTCAGTGGCCTTTACGTTGATTTTGAGATTTGCCTTAGTAAGGGTTTTGCATAGTCATAATATAATTGGTATCCCAAGTTCTCTTAATACTCTGAGAAAAATTAGAAAACTGTAAGGTTACATTTTTAGATACAGCATATTGGCTGACACAAATACTAAGAAATTCAGGGTCACAAGTGGGCATTTGCAACACAAACATACTATCTAGTTGTACCTACTGGCGGTCTAGTTCTTGCTGAATAACTAAAACAGCAGCTCAGGACAGTTAATTTAAGTCATTTTGAACGGCAAAGGATTTTGTTGTGGCATTAGACAAATCGTTTACAGTCTGGATACTCTGAGTGAGCAAAGCAGCGGTAGTGGCTGTAGGAGCGATGGTGGCTACCAGGGCAATAATTTCAGGGATGATGAGGCTAATTGCATGCCTTGTCTGGTGCAGCATCTTATTCATAAGATTTTTATCTTCATGTCCCATGGACTTCTCCTTTCCCTGAACAGGTTCACTGGAAGCCAGATTGCTGGGGGCACTCTTAGGTTAAATATGTGTTTAGCTTTCATACCAGAAGTTAGACAATTTGTGAGCCAGCAGGATGCATTGACTGCACAAAAGATCTATGAATGAGTGATATTTATGCCATCAGCGTCATTGATTATTAGCATAGCAAAGTGTGGCATATCACAAGCCTGTGCATAGTGGGTATGACTATAATTCAAGATAAAGGCAAATCCTGTGGTCTGGACTCAATATCTACCCATTCATCCAGTAGGTTGCTGCCCAGTTGAAGGGTCTAGCAGCCAGCAATATTAGTGTGATATCCACCATGCCATATTGATTTTCTGCATAATGGATGTTAACAGGTTGTCCCATATAGCAGGCACTGCAGTAGCCCATATGGTTTTGGGGCACATCAGTTACATTCCAGGGAGCTGTACCCATCCAGGTGCATAGATGTTGTTCTTCCCCAGAGAAATTCCTCTTATCAAGGAGATAGGATATGGCCATGACACATTGATTCCATGGGATGCTGTCATTATCTGAGTGGGGCTTTCCAAAAAGCATTGTTGAGCATGTTGACAGCAAGGATTTCCTGCACTTGCCATGGGGGAGTGCATGGCTTTTGATAGCATTAACTATATCTCTTAAGTCAGTGACAGATAGTCCAACATATGACTTGTTGTATTTATCTACAATAGTTTCATTAGCAAGAGCAAAACAGAGAGGATTGTCCTGCTTGTAGGTCTTATTATCAACAACAGAGAAATAAATGGACAGAGTATGCATGGATATGCTGGCATTCCAGGGTACAGTCACCTCCTATATTGATAACTCAGGATCAATAAGGTTGGAATTATTAGAGAAGAGCTTAGGTAGGGATCCTTCCCATCAGCAACAGCCAGAGGGGTTGTCTAGTGACCAATGCCCAATTTACCTGAGCCATTGTACTGTTGATGGTTAAAGTTGTGCATAACAGTAGAAGGAAGACCTATCTAGGAAGATTAGAACCATGACCCTGGCTTTGTATTAGCCCATTTACATCACCCCATGTGATCTTGTGACAGGGTTTCCTCTGGTGTCCTTTTTCTCGCTTACATTTTTGCTTCCACTCTTCTTGGATCATGCAGCAGGCCATCATGATGGGTAGGCATCCAGGGTCTGACATGGTAGGCTGTAATCCAGATAGGCTGTGAATTTCTTTCTGGTAAGACACAAGCAAAATCACTACCTAACACCAGGAACAGAGAAGTCTCCAACCACTGATTGATTAAGGGGTCCTTGTACTGTAGTAAAGTTAAATGAGATGGTCCAGTCAAGTGAACCCAGTGTTTGAAGGCAGGCAGGCATAAAATCATCACCCTTAGAAACTGTTAAAAAAATTAAAGTACAGAGGATAGTATTAAGAATATCACGGGGAGACCATGGAGAGGCACTGTCTCCTCCAATTTTGTTTAAAAATGGTGGCCCCTTGTTTTGTGGGGGGGAGGCTATTTCCACAATTTCTTGTCCTCGAGGGTTGTAAGGAATACCAGTGGTTTGCTTAACATTCCATTTCAAACAGAAATCTGTAAAGGCCTTGCTGGTATATGTGGGGCCATTGTCTCTTTTTTATTTCATATGGTACTCCCATGTTTGTGACAGTACAAGAGGTGAGAACAGATTTGTTTGGATCTCTCTCTCCTGGGGCTGCTGTTGCCAGGAGGAGCCCTGAATAGGAATCTATGCATACATGCACATATTTCAAATGGCCAAAGGATGGCCCATGAGTGATATCCATTTGCCATACAACATTGAACTTTAGACCTCTAGGATTAACACCTTGCAGTTGCAAAGGTCCTATGGGCTAGAAGGGGGTGCATTAGTGCACTGTCTAGTAATTAGCTTGAAATTTTATTTTGTTAATTGAGGGAACAGTTTGTGCAAGCTGTGGGCTGATTGATGGAACTTACTGTGCAGCATGATTGACTGCTTGGATAAGGAGGCATTACAAGCCTCATGGGTCAAGTTATCGGCCTCCTCATTTAGTTTTGAAAAACGCCCAGGCAACCCAGAATGTGCTCAGATATGCTGAATGTAAAGAGGATTAATCCTTCCTTCTAGAAGGGTTTGAATAGATTGTTGGATTAGGGTAACCATATTGGTATTATTCTTTATGAAAGCAAAAGTCAGTCTAGGAACAGCTACAGCACAATACTGGCTATCAGTCAAAATATTAATAGGTTCAGGAAATTGTTGCAAGACCAAGTTTATAGCTGACAATTCTAGTGCTTGCAGAGACCCAGGGGAATAATTATATTAAAAGGTCCTTTTTACCCCAGTTTAAGGGTGGAAATAGATTATGCCAATTTTCCCTGTGAACACCAAGGGCACATTAGGAATTGGTTGGTCCAGCATTATTTTTGTTGCTTTAGAGGCAAAAGGGAAATGGTTTGAAAGATTCTTAATGGAGGCATATGACAGTCAAGGACCCCAGTGAAATTAGCTATGGCCATTTGGAAAGTCGGGCTAATCATCATGAGATTATTCAACTCCAAAATTTTGAGAGGAGTTATGAGACTTTCTGTTTCTTTCCCCAAAACTCATAATAGAAACTTCCTCAAAGAGGTGATCATCTGTGAAATGCCTTCTACTTGACTTTGAACTTTCCTTTGTACACTGGAGGAGGAGTGCACCCATGATATGATATTTTCTGGCTCTTTCCAGAAGACTTCAGTAGGAAGCCCAGCAGTTAGGCACACTATTGCCCATACATTCTTTCTTCCATGTTGTTTAAGGATGCATTAACCAATTCTAAAGTCTTAAGAGCTTCTGGGCTAAACTTCTGGGAGGAATTTAAATGTGGGTCTCCTTTTAGCAGATCAAATAAGGGCCTCATTTGTTGAGTAGTGATCTTTAAAGAAGGTTTGAGCCAAATCAGATGTCCCAGGATAGTTTGCAATTGGTTCAAATTAGGCTTTTCAGGGAGAGTGATATGAGAACCCACTTGCATAACTGCTCCTGACAGGATACAATGCCCTAAAATTTTAGAAGTGGGCTCTTTCTGGATCTTTTTCAGGGAAATGATCAACCCGAATTCATTGAGATTTTCAATCAAACTTTGTAAGCCTGTGGTAGAACAGCTTCTTTCTCATGTGCTAAGAGTAGGTCATCCAGGTACCAAAACAAGATCTTTATATGTTCAAGGTATTTTAGGGCTTGAACAAAATCAACTGACAAAGGTGGAGCTACTTTTCATGCCTTGTGGTAATACTTTCCATTGAAAACACTGCACGGGCACCAAGTTGTTAATGATAGGTACCATAAATGCAAAATGTTGTCTATCAGATGGATGCAGTGGAATGGAAAAGAAACAGTCCTTTATGTCTGCTATGTGAATTTTGTAGTCATTGGGAACACAACAAGTCAATGGAAGTCCGGGTTGAGTGGTGCCCATCTTTTGCATAGTCTCCTTTATGGTTCATTAATCACAAATTAATATTCATTTGCCTTTTGCCTTTTTTTGAATACAAAACTGGGAGTATTCCATGGACTATGAGAGGGCTCAATATGCCCCAAAGCCAATGTGCTTTCATTAGTTCCAAGATATGCTGTAACTTTTCTTAGGTAAGTGGCAATTGTACCACCCATACAAATTCATCAGAGAGCCGTTGCAATAGTATGGAGAAAGGTGCTGTAATATAAACAGTGGCCTTTAATATTGGGGGGGGGCATCCAGAATTCTCCTCTCAAAGTTGGGTTTTTCAAATCCATGTATATTATGTCATCATAGGAATCCTGGTCATCAATAGTGAGTACTGCTCCCATGGAATCTAAGATATCTCTGCCAAATAGGTTGTTAAATATTCCCTCCACCACTCTGGGGTGGATGCTCCCTTGGTTGCTGTACATCTCTTCCCATGACCAGCTCTGAACTGCCTGCCAAGAGGGGGTTAGCCCTCCAATGCCTGTAACATTGGGCCCTGGTTTAGTGGCCCACGACTTGGGTACCTCCTCCAACCTCAGCAACATTAAGTCAGCCCCTGTGTTCATCAACCCCTTGAAAATTTTCTTCTTTACCTTTAGCATTGCTCTGGGTTTATTGTCCTCACTAATAGGGATTATCCACCATATTCCAAGACCCCTTATATCCATCTGATTGGTTGTTTGTCTTTGCTTCCTTCTGTTTGTATTATCCCTTGGTTGTGGGGCTGAGGGGTGCCCTGAGAAGAGTTTAAAGGCTTCCTTGCACCGTCTCAGCTTGACCAACATTCTCGAGCCCAGTGTCATCCCTTCTTGCACCATGGGCAGAGAGGTAGTTTGTCCCCTTCTCTCTGAGAAGGGCAGTATTGAGAGAGATTCTCTTTTCCTTCACAGCTCCAGCACCCATCTGATTTATTTTGGTGGTTCATGGACAGAGCCAAGAATGCCAAGGCCCTTACCATGGCTTTTTGTCCTGGTATCCCTATATCTTGAGCAGCTAAAATCCAGTCATCCATTGTGCCATTTTTTTACTGGCACCACTGCTGTTTTATGTTTCTTATTTAGTCTGTCCCAGATCAATTCCTGGGCTACCACTGCCCTAGCTCCTTCATGAAACACCTTCCTTTTTACTGCCTTGTTTTCTCTGTCAATAAACTGCAGCAAGTCTTCAGTGGCTTTCTGTCTTAGACCTTGTATAGAAACTGTACCTCCTCCAGCTGGGAACTTCCTCCAGGCTCTTAATGCACAAAATCGCACATGATCAAAATAATTTGGTGGACATGTAGCTTGCAGCGCGCAGGGGAACTGTAGATTCATTTTCCCTGTAAGCACTCAGCTGGTAGGTTAACATTTGTGGTGTGGTTATGATCCCACTGCTATTCACATTCATCATAGAAAAATACCTTCCACTTCAAAAATGTTGTAGGCTCAAGAGCCAATTTGTCTAGTATTTTGCACTCTTGAGGGCAATTAAGTTCAAGACTGAGTGTTAAGAGCATTTGGTCTACAAATAGCACCCGGGGTCCATCCTCTTTTACTGCCTTCTTCAACTCTTTCAGGGTACCCAATGTGTGTGGATATCAAGTGGCAGGGTCTGTGGTGTGGAGGCCATGTTGACAGGGAAGGCTTGTATCCCCTTACCTTATTGTTCATCTCTTATCTTACATAGATCTTCAAAATGATCTCTGGCCCCTTGGCATGTGTTTCTGGGAGACCATGGCTTGTGTCTGTCTGGTGGCCTGGTCATTTCTAAGCTTTCATGGTCCCTTGCAGGCTTTGGCATTGCCTCATAAAGAGGCAGTTTCCATTGACTCAGGGAAGGATATGGTCTTTGCCTATCAGTAGAAGGCTCCATTTGAGATCAAGTCTTCCTGCACCATGAAGGCTAGTGGTACTGTTTCCTGTCTCTCTCCCCCATGTACCTGTTGTGGTTGCTTGCTTTGAAATAATTTTTCATCTGCTTTCTCATACTTGCTGTGGTTGCTTGCTTTGAAGCAAATTCTTGAGAGTGCTTTTTTTCTCTTGTCTGTTTCTCACAGTCTCATCTTCCCTCAGGGCCATCATTATATGACAGGGTCTGATGTAGGGCCCCCTAAGCTTTAATGGCTGTCACAATAGGAAAATAAAAGTAGTGGTAAAGTATACTCCTGTCTCACTTCAGCTTGCCACACATTTGCCATTATCTTGTACCATATCATAGCATCAAAAACATCAGCAGCAATAATCCAGGGGCCAGTGTCTATCACTACATCTCAAAACTTATGGGCTTCTTTCTTTTTTTTATTTCATGTATCAATTTATTGTTTTTTGTGTGCCTGGTAATTTTTTTTTATTACATTCCAGGTACTATGATTTTTACCTTATTAGG
>NW_026000250.1:2863114-2869817 GCF_001458135.2 Marmota marmota marmota
TTTTACCCCAAATACAGATTGCAGAATCACATCGGTTACACATCCACATTTTTACATAATGCCATATTAGTAACTGTTGTATTCTGCTACCTTTCCTATCCTCTACTATCCCCCCTCCCCTCCCCTCCCATCTTCTCTCTCTACCCCATCTACTGTAATTCATTTCTCTCCTTCTTTTTTTTCCCCATTCCCCTCATAACCTCTTATATGTAATTTTGTATAACAATGAGGGTCTCCTTCCATTTTCATGCAATTTCCCTTTTCTCTACCTTTCCCTCCCACCTCATGTCTCTGTTTAATGTTAATCTTTTTTCTTATTCAGGATTAAACCTCTAGTGTCTAGTAGAGTGCATAGCACTTGCAGCCATGAGTCTTTGGTGGAACTAAATAGGTTCCCCAATTACCTCTTCATTACCATTCTGTGAGGGACCACACCCTTTCTTATAGGCTTACCTCAAGTCCCTGTTTAGTCACCAGCTCTCTCTCATCCAGCAAGGAGATCCATGGAACTGGATTTGGATAGTGTGGCTATGGAGTCACAAATCAAGACCTTGAGAGACCAAGCTGCAAGCAGGTCTGATTTTATTGCATAGTTACCAAGTATATACATTCAGGCAGTAGCTAAGCAGATTATAGGCAGCCACCAATAAAATTTCTTGCCAGCTGTCCTTTTGGCAACTGATAGAGGAACCGACAGTGGAGCAAGTGCTGGGACCACAACATGTGGCCTCATGCCCAGGGTTGTGCCTATAGGGTAAGTGGTTTGCTTCTCATGCACATAGCACAAGGGGAGTGGTTTGCCATCCAGTCACCCTTAACATGTGACATGTATGCAGTACTCTATGCACTTGTCCCCACAACCCTTGAAGGGAATAGTGGACCTCAGCCCATTTCTCTCTTTTTCTCTTTCAATTCCAAGCTATAATATAAGCAGGTTTGCCTCACCAGTTATTTTTACCATGATATACTCACCCCTTACAACAAGTGGTTTATAAGTAATAGGTTTGCCCAGTTATAGACTGGAACATCAAATACTGTGAGCTACAATAAATATCTATTATTCATGAATTGATTATCTCAGGGATTTTTTAGAGTAACAGAAATCTTACCAGCAGTATAGTTGAGGAAATGGGACAAGAAGGTAAACCATCCATAGGAATATAGAATCAATGCCTTGTAGAAGAGAAATAGTTACTGAGACTATGCCATGATGCAAGGAGACAATGTGCCACAGAGACATATTGTTACTGCCACTGATTGTTTCAAGTACAAAATCTCCTTCTTAGCTAAAACATCCTGTTGCTACTGCTGACAGCTTCAACCACAATGGCTCTTATTTAGGTACCCCCTACCTGTACACCTAGCAATTCCAGCCACCAAATCTGCCCTTACCTTAAGGGCTTCCTTTCCCCAACAAACCTGTCAAAGCACAAAGGTGGGCCAATCCTCATAATTATGTAAATAATGGATTAAATGTATGCACTTATGATGGCTTATTAAGCTCAGAATATGAAGAGCTTTATTAATCCATGTTACCATCCTTCATCCCACCAATACACACTTGTAAGGACATAAAAAGTGCTTGAACAATGTCATAAAAATTATCTATAAGTCTAAGTCTATTCATAGTTGAAAATTCAAGCTGTGGGTCTAGTTTTTTTTTTTATTGTGTGTGGGTGTGTAAAATATTTTCAGATCTGACCCAAATCTTTGACTTTCTATATCCTGAACAAATCTATAATTAATGAGAAGACATTATATTAATGTATAACCATCATTAGACACACTGAACCCAAGTATATACATTTTCAAATTAACAAATGGTTTGTGATCATGAGAGACATGAGGGGCATTAAATGGAAATTCCTGAAACAGTGCTTTTGGATTGGATGTCCTTGAAAAGTTATTGATGGAAGGAATTACGATTTACTAATATTTTTGTAATTGTTTTTTGAAAATATTTAAAATTAATATAGAGTTTTACAAAATAAGATTGAATGCCTTAAGTAATAAAACAAGCTACACAGTTTTAATGAGAATATTCAGGATTCACATCATTTATAATTTAAAAATAATGTCTTTTGCACAAAAAGTAGGATTTCTGTAAAATTATATGAGGTGTTATAAATAGACTTTAAAAAATAATTATATTTTAATGATATTTACTTAATTTATTTCCCAATATAATGGCCATGAACAAATAAAAACATTGCAACCTATAAGACCATATTAAATTATCACCTACTTCCGTCACAAACTTCAAAAGGAGCTCTAGTTATGAAATGATTATGATATTCTATGCATAAGAAAGTCTTACAAATTCCTAAATATATATTCAGTGTGCTTTCTAGATCAAAGAAAATTATTTACACAGCAAAGACTAGTAGTTTCTTTATAGGAGAATCTAATGAGAATGCATTTAGGGCAGTGTTTCTGAAGGTTGACTCACCTGCCATATATATCAGATTTATACGGAGTGCTTACTAAATACTCACATTCCTGGGTCTCTTCCCAGATTTACTAACTCAGAAACTTAGAAGTATATTCATAGAATCTACATTTAAAAAAATTCACAAGTGATTTATTTGAAAAGCATTAAAATGTGAGAACAACTACTCTACTGGTGCACCATCTTTGACTCCATCTCAAATTATTTCCAAGTCAAAGTTCTTTTGAAGCTGTGCCAGATGTCTTATAAAACAAGAAAATAACTAAGCTATATTAATAGTGAGAACATCCTATATTTCAAAAAGGATTAAGAAAGGGGTTATACACTCCTTCTTTTTGAACAATGTAGATTTTTCAGATAATTAACATTTCATAGTTGGTAAGAAAAAAAACTTCATTTAAAAAATAAATTTATTTTAACTGCTACATGAAAACATAAAATTTTACATATTAATGAGGTGACACAATATCTTGATATATGTATACATTGTATAATATTTAAAACATGCTAAACATCTATCTCTTGAAAGACATTTTTTATGGTGAAAATTTTGAAAATTCTTTCTTTTGTCTTCGTGAGATATAAAATACATTATTTCTATCTATAGTCACCTACTGTATGGTAGCAAACCAGAACTTCTTGCTGCCCCTATCTAACTGCAACTTGATGTTCATTAATTAATTTTTCCCCACCCCTCTACCCCTTACACTCTCCAGCCTCTGACAACTGCCTTTCTACTCTCAACTTCTATGAGGTAAACTTTGTGAGATTACACATAAGAGTGAAATCATGCAGTGTTTGATTTTCTGTGCTTGGCTTATTTTACTTAACATAATGATCTCCATTTCCATCCATGGTCTTTCAAATGACTGAATTGTATTCCATTGTGTATATGTACCATTTTTTCTTTATCCATTCATCAATTGATTGATGCTTAGGTTGTTTCCATATTTTGGCTATTGTGAATAGTGCCTCAATCAACATGAGAAAGCAAATGAGTCTTCATTCAACATATCATTTCATTTCTTTTGGATATTTACCAAGGAGTGGGATTGCCAGATCTCCTGGTATTTCTGTTTGTAATATTTTGAGGAACCTTCATACTGTATTCTATAATTGCAGTGCTAACCTACATTCCCACAAACAGTGTAATATTTGTTTAAGTACACAGTATTTACATTGTACTTTACAAAATCATCTATAATTCTGAAATTATATGTACATATATATGTATATGTGTGTATGTGAGTGTGTGTGTGTGTGTGTTGTGTGTTTTATTTTATATCTTCTGAATTCAATATAACATGAGATTGGGGATGTGTGGGAGCTGCTAAATTGTTATTGCATCTATTAGCATATATTTAGAAAAGACAGATATCAAATTTTTGTCAATAAATTAGAGTGTTACTCTGTTACTGTTTTTCTGGTGAACAGCATTTGAAGGAACACTCTATTTTTTAAATGAAACTCTTTTGCAATGTTGATATTTTTTAACGAACATGGATCAGTTTTTAAAGAAAAAAATTTAGTTGTAGATGGACACAACACCTTTATTTTATTTGTTATGTGGTGCTGAGGATCAAACCAAGTGTCTTCCACTGCGAGGAGAACACTTTACTACTGAGCTACAACCTTAATACCATACATCAGTTTTGAAAAAGCAAATTAAATTTTCTTTATTTTGCAACATTGTATTTTCTCTTAACAAACATACATCAGTTTTGAAAAAAAAAGAAATTAAAATTTCTTCATTTAAAAAAAGAAAATATGTGTTCATAGCACATATATATATATATATATATATATATATATATATAATTCTAATTCTATCTATATGGATTTTTAGAAAATTGGCTCACACTATCACAAAGGTTGAAAATTTCCATAATAGCTGTCTGCAATCTGGAAAATCCAAGGATGATAGTAGTGATGACTCATTCCAAGAATCTGGATATAGAGCAACAAAATAACTCATTATTGCTGGTGGAAATGTAAAATGGCATAATTATGTTGGAGGACTGTTAGCAAGTTTTAATAAAATGGTACATTCTTACCACATAATCCAATAATTAAGATCCTTGGTTTTTACTAAAAGGATTTAAAAATTTATGTCCACACAAAATCTTCACAAGGATGTTTGTATTAAATCTATTCATAATTGCCCAAACATGGAAGCAGCCCATGTGTCCTTTAGTAGGTGAATAAATAAAATATGGAACATATATTCAAGGATTACTATTGTTTCTAAAAATAAATGATTTAAGAAAATATTAAAATATTCATAAGAAACTTAAGTGCATATTACTATTAGAAACCCATTTGACAAGTATGCATTAATATATAATTTCTTTTGTATGACTTTTCAGAAAATTCAGGAGATGGTAAAATATGATTAATGATTTCCAGAGTTAGAGATGTAGAAGAATGAAGAGGCAAAATGCAGACGAAATTTAGTGCAGTGAGAATCTGTATGATATTATAATGATGGATGCATGCCTTTATACATTCTCCAAATCCAGAGAATGTAAAACACCAAAAGTGAAACTTAAGGAAAATTACAAATTTTGAATGATTATGGTGGATCATTTTAAGCTTATCAATTATAACAATAGCAATCTGGTGAAGGATGTTGACAACAAAAAAAGGTTATGGATGTGGGGGAAGAGACACAAGAGAAATCTAGGACATCTGCACAATACTGTTATGAACCTAAAATTGTGCTAAACTATCTTTTTATAAAAAGAATTATATGATTCATAGTGAACTATTGCATTTATAGAGGACCTGAAAGATATCCTAGGAACAGATAATTGAACCATAAAGGTGATTAAAAAGAAGAAATGTCAATATTCATCAATTATGTAATGGATTGCCAAAAATGGGTGTTATGTTTTGGATCTTCAAAGTCCCTCAAAATACATGTGTTAGAAATATTATCCCTAATGCAGCAAGGTTCAGATGTGGAACATTTAGGCAATGGTTAGGACTCTGATCTCATTTAACTAATCCATTTGATGGATTAATAATTTGAATCTACTACTGAGTGGTAACCTTTGGCAGGTGAAGTGTGGCTGGAGGAAGTAGGTCACTGGGGCATGGCCTTGGGAACTGTATCTATCTGTCCAGGCCCCTTCTTCTCTCACTGCTTTTATTCAGGCTTCCATGAGATGAGCACCTTTCCTCCACCATGCCCTTATGCCATGCACTGTTCCGCTAAGTTGTTATGTAAGGTAATTTGGTCACAGTGAAAAAAGCTAACAAAATGGGGTAGTAACAAGGTGGAGTAGTAAGAACAATCTAGTTTAAGGTTGTAGCTTAAACAAAAATATGAAAGAATGATGTATCTGTAGCATATCCTTGAGAAATATTGTCAAAATTTGTGATTGAAACAGAGAATGTTTGTATTGTGTTTAGATGGAACAATAAACTACACAATGTTAGCAGAAAAAAGATGGAAGCAAATGTGACAGAGAGCTCAGTGAGAATGAAAAAATAAAATTTTGAATAAGGGATCTTTGGATACCCTCCAGAAAACAAATATTCAATAGTGTGAGAGTTTATGGATGAGAGGTAAAAGTTAAAAATCAGAGCAGATTGTTCTCCTAAGGTGCTTTATATTGAATAGAGAAGAAGAAATGAGTAGCTTTAAGCAGCCATTCGTCCTAAGAAAATTAATTTTTTTTCAGACAGCAGGAGCATGTTTGCAACAAGCAGAAAGAATCAATGAGGAGAAAGTAATTAAAGTTATAAGAGAAGAAGAGGATAATTACTGGATCAATGTCTCTAAAGAGACAGAAATGAGTCCAAATGAGTCCAAACAAGTGCTTCTGTACACATTAACCACTAGGATTTCACTTCATGTTTCTCTCAATATATACTCCTTCCTAACTCTATGAATTTACTGGACTATTAGAATGATATGGAAATGCCCAGATATATTTCCATTTTCTTTCTTTCTTTCTTTCTTTCTTTCTTTCTTTCTTTCTTTCTTTCTTTCTTTCTTTCTTTCTTTCTTTCTTTCTTTCTCTCTTTCTTGAATCAAGGATTGAACACAGGGGCACTTGGCCACTGATCCACATCCCCAGCTCTATTTTGTATTTTATTTAGGCAAAGGGTCTCATTGAGTTGCTTAGCACCTTGCCATTGCTGAGGCTGCCTTTGAACTTGCAATCTTCCTGTCTCAGCCTCCTGAGCGGCTGGGATTACAGGCATGTGCCACCATATTCAGTTTAAATTTGTTTTTTTTTTTTTTTT
>NW_026000250.1:2870414-2890474 GCF_001458135.2 Marmota marmota marmota
TATATATATTAGTTTTAGTTGGGCACAATATCTTTATTTTACCTGTATGTGGTGCTGAGGTTCAAACCTCAGGCTGGCTTTGAACTCTTATTAATCTTCCTGCCTCAGCCTCCTAAGCCACTGGGATTACAGGCATGTGCCACCATGCCTGACTACATAGCTTTTTAAAAGATAAAAATTATACTTCTGGTTGCACATATGAAAAGATAATAAATATGTTTTTGTCATTTATGAAAATAAATTAAATATAACATATAGAATATAATTCCATATTTATTAAAATAATCCATTAACATGAATATAGAAAAATTGCAAATAATAATAAATCTTTCAAATTTTGAGTAAGGTTTTTAACTGCACTGTTTTTACTTTTTTCCTGTAAAGTTTTAGTTCAATGTGGTATAATCGTAAGGAAATAAATAACCTTAAAATTTTTAAAAAAGTAATATAATATGATTATAGTTGGTCGATCCAATTGAGTTGTATAAATTAATATAAATTTAATAAATTTAAAAAGATTAAGATAATAGAGCTATTTAAAATTGAGAAATATTATTTTATGTCTGTTCTTTGTTAAAAATTTAGATTTACTTGAATATTTGAAGAAGAACTGAATTACTTCCTTTGATATGCACTAATTTAAAAACTATAAATAAATAGCAGAAAGATCAATAGAGTAGAGAAAAGGGAAAAGGAACAGCAAGGAGGAAAAAGAATGGCAAAGTATTGGGGACTAAATTGGAGCAAACTATATTCCATGTTTGTATAATTATTTCAAAATGAACCCTAATACTATGTATATCTATTATAAACTAATAAAATTTTTTAAAAGCCTTGAAATATATACTGTTTGCAATAGTTGATATGAGGGTTCTAAAAGAGTTGGAAATCATATAAATGAAGTTATGGTGGTCAGTTAAATACAACCTGTATAAATTTGGTTTTGGTATAAGCCTTGGGAAATTTGATTGGAATTGATAATAGAGTCAACAAACAATGGGCAACATATGCTTCCTAAACAGTATTTAGGTATTTTACCAATGTGAATTTTGTTGATTGTAATACAAAATAAATAAAATTATTTAAATGATGAAAAAATGTATTATCTCACCAGTATATTGTGCTTTTTAAGGGTTGGTTCATCCATGTTCATATGTATTAAGCCTTTTTATTTGTCTTCTTCTTTATTTAAGATTTTTAAAATTTGTTCTAATTAGTTATATACAGCAGTAGAATGCATTTTGAGACATCATACATAAATGGTGTAAAACAACTCATTCTTCTGGGTGTACATGATGTAGAATCACACAGGTCATGTAACTATATATATACATAGGGTAATAACATCCAATTCATTCTCCTATCCTTCCTATCCTCAGTACCCGCCCCTTCCTTAAATCTCCTCTACCTAATCCTAAGTAATTATTTTTCCCTGGTTCACCCCACTTACTGTGAATTAGTATCCTCATATGGGCCTTTATTTTTTTTTTTTGTATTGGCTTATTTTTCTTAGCATGATATTCTCCAGCTCCAACTATTTACTGACTTTAAGGCTGAGTAATATTCCATTGTGTACATACACCACATTTTCTTTATCAACTCATTTGATGAGTATTAAGGTTGATTGGATTACTATGGTCATAAAACAGTTGATAGAATTCAGTAAACTGCCATGGCCAAATGGCCCATCTATCATTTTGATCAGGATTGTATTATGTACCATTGCCTAAATCAATTAGTTACAAAGGAAATGGGAATGTCATGATCATTTTAGTATTGTTTTCAACACTCACACCAGGAGAGAGAGAAGGGGTTATCTTCACTGAGTTCATGATTTGATGAAAACAAGATAAAAGTATTGAAATAATGAAGTGGAGAAAACAAAGTAAGAATTTTGAAACAAAGAGGAAGAGAAAACATAAAGTTGCACAAAAGACTGCGTGGCAGTAATCAATAGCATATATCACAGGTATCAAAGTTATTTAGTCAGTGAATGGGAGATGGAGTCCAGGGATTAGACAACAAGGGAATTTGTTAACTTAGATTTTTCATTGTCTTATATAATGCATTAATATTTTTCAAATATCTTTTTAAATGAAAAACAAAGATTATTAAAACCAGTATGCAATGAAAGCTTTCATATCATGTAAAAAAACCCTAAGGAAACACAGATATTATTATTCTACTCTACTTCTAAATGTGTGTATAACCCATAATATATCATTTCAGAAACTGAAAAAGAGGTAAAAAGCAACATACTTCTTACTTTCCAGAGAATAATATGAAATTTAAAGAGGATGGAAATCCGTATATTTTAAATTGCTTAGACTAAGGTGCTGTGTGAATACATGATCACACTTACACACATTTTTAATAGAGAGAAATGCAGATGAATATTAAAAATAACCCCCAATGATGAAATGGTAAAAGTCACCCTGAACACATGCAAATTGCATTGAGTTGCATAAAATACCTATTCATTACATTTTTAGTTTAGAAATAAGTAAGATATACTGACACCCCATATGTTGCATTATATGTAATGTATGATCAAAGCTATTATAACATAATGGCTTATTTATTAAAAATTTAAAACAAAAATTTGTAGTAGTTGTAGATGGACAGAATGCCTTTGTTTGTTTTTTATGTGGTGCTGAAGATCGAACACAGTGCCTCACACATACTAGGCAAGAATTCTGCCACTGAGGTATGTGTATATATATATAATTAAAATACAAATATAAATATATACTCATATTTTCTATTAGTTCTGTTTCCCTGGAGAAACTTATATAATATAGATTTTGATAATGGGAATGATTCTAGAGGGACATACTTTTAGGGATTTTTTTTTTATATTAGTAAAGGAGTTTCTGGAATTGATTGCAATATAAAAAGACCAAAATAGATAAGGATTATAATTAAAATAGAATAAAGAGTACATACTCTATGGCATAAAAATATTACATGAGACTCTCAAGGGTCCCTGTGAGAAAGAACTAATGTATTATTGGGAGTTTAACTCATAGCCATCAACCATTAAGTGTTGTATGTGCTTTTTCTTGTTCTTCTCAGGACCTGTTACTCACTAAAAGCATGGAATGTGTATTCTCTAGTACCTCACTCTCTCAAACAGCCTTGTTGATGTCAAACATCAGTTTGCATTGTTAAAACCAGGATGTCTTCAGAGTAATATCCCCACTGATGAACTAGATAAAAAATAAATCAATATTTGTAGAAAGGATTACGCTGAAGGGGTAAAGGCAAATTTCCAGGGCTCTCAACCTGTTACATAATTTGTGTTTTCCTCCACTCTTGCACCAACTTACGTGTTCTCTTAACAATTACAGAGATACTCATACTTTTCAAAAGACTATGAGGCACCAGTGGAAGGAATTCAAGAGTTACTGGGCTCCAAGCTGACCGCCCAATCCTTATAGCCAGAATGATTGCACAGGGAAATAAAACTTTAAAAAAAAACTGTGAACAAAACCATTGAAAATTCCACTACTCCTAAATATGAGTAAATACTAGCCCCTTTTTTGTTCAGAAGGCCAGCTTGACATGTTCTCTGTCAGAGCTGCATCTTCCTTCTTGTTAGAGCAGAAAACCCAATAAAGCTTTTTCTGTAGTTGAATTTTTTTTCTTGATTTGATCTCATTTTCATTGTTTATGAACCCCCAAATCTGGCTACAGTATGCAAAATAAATATTTATGATGTTCATATTTCACCACTAATGAAAGACAAGCAATAGAGTAATTTCATAAAGTAATATTTGTGGGAAACAAAGTTATATAATGACATTGGTTGCTTGTTCTTATCATGACTGGGGAAAGTGATTACAGAAAAGGACAAGTTCAGAATTCACATTGTTGCCTCAGGATACACATAAATATCTTAAAATTATTCAACTGTGTACAGAAGGAGAATTTTCTCTCCTGTAGCCACAGAGCTGAAGTTGCTAAAAACAAAATACAAAACATCATTATGCAATTGACTGAATTACAACACAGATTTAACCATCAACCTTTGAGAGTGACTACTGTTAAAGTGAGGATATTGGATCCAGTAATTTATGATAGAAATGTGTGGGAGGACCCTGGTTAGTCTAAAGACATTAATCTCTTAAAATTTGAGAAGTTTGAGGGCTTCTTTTTCTATTTTATTTTTTTATTTTTTTACTTTTTATGAGAAGTGATGTGCTGACCTCCCACAGCAGTGGCATCTCCACCCCCACCCATTCTTCCAGTAGTATTTACCTTTTTACCTTTGTTTTGAGGGGGCTAATGCCAGAATTGAGACCTAGAAGCCATTGAATGATGGGGAGTTGGAGTCTTGTAAAGGAAACATCTTAGTATTATCAAAAAAAAAAAAAACCCAAACAAACAAAACAACAACAAATAACACTTTTTACCATTCTTCCATCCTGCATTTACTTGGATAACATTAAACTGAAATAAAAGGAAATAATCAGACTTTTTAGGATTACTGAACTGACATTTATTTTAAGAGAATTGCAACATAATTATTGGCTCTCTAGTATGTGTAGTGGATTTTGGAACTCAAGTAATACTAAAGTTTTAGTGTAGATCTAAATCAAAATAAGTTCACGGTTTTCTCAAGCACTTTCTGTTGTCACTTATGCAGTTCCAGAAAGCATGATTAGAATAGAAATCCTTAGCAAGCAGCTGGCAGAATCATTTCATTGGTTCCCTAATTTGTGCATTGAAGCATGTTGTAGTGGGAAAGGCCAAGTGGAAACATTAGACCTGGCTCTACAATGAAAATAGCAAACAAAAACTAATATTAGGTTTTTAGATGGATTGTATTGATTAGTGCCACCAAGAAGGACCTAAAAGAAGCAGGGCTGGGGATTCCCACCATTTCCCCTTTGAATTCTCCTGATTGGACTATGAAGAATGCAGAGAGACCTTTTAGAATGACAGTGAATTAGCATAAAAGTAAAGATATAGTGACTCCGCTTGAGTTGCTGTATTAGATGCTATTTTGTTTGCTTGAGTAAATTAATACATCTCATGGCAACTCAGTTTGCAGCTATTCATCTGACAAATACTTTTTTTTTTTTACTTCACACCATACCATAGAGGATCAGTTTGCTTTCGGTTGGCAAAATCCAGAAATACATTGTCCTTCCTCAGAAGTAAAATAATGATCTAATCTTATGTCATAACTTTGCAGGAATCTTGAACATTTTCCCTTTCCAATGATATCACATTGGGCTATTATATTTATGTCATTATGCTGATTTGATCAAGTGAGCAAGAAGTAGCAAGCATTTTGGACTTATTGGTAAGATATTTGTGTGTTAGATGATGGAAAATAAATTCAATTAAAATTTAGGAACTTTCTACATCAATGGATTTTCTGGGTATCAGTGATATGGGATATATCCAGGTATCCCTGCTGAGTTGAAAGATATTGTTGCACCTGGCCCATCCTATAGCAAAGTAAAAGGCATAATACTTAGAAGGCCTATTTGGATTTTACAGGCAACACATTATTTAGGTGGATGTCTTATCTGATCTATTTACCAAGTGAATTAATTCTGCCAGTTTAATATATCCCAGAATAAGAGAAAGCTCTGCAACACATCCAATATGCTGTGCATATTGATCTGACACTAGGGCTATATAATCCAACAAGTACAATTGTAATTAAGGTGTCAAGGGCAGATAGAGATTATTTTTGAAGACTTTGTTAATCTCCTGTAGGTGAATTGCAGGGGAAGCCTTTCAAATTTTGAATTAAGGCCCTGCCATCACATAACAATAACTACTATCCCTTTGAGAGACAGATTTTGGCTTGATGGAAACTAAATGCTTAACCATATATTATAAAGTTACCATATGCCAAAGCTAACTATCATTAACTAGTCATTATGTAAACCACCAGGC
Source organism: Marmota marmota marmota (assembly GCF_001458135.2). Taxonomy (NCBI): domain Eukaryota; kingdom Metazoa; phylum Chordata; class Mammalia; order Rodentia; family Sciuridae; genus Marmota; species Marmota marmota. Next base: position 2,876,331 of record NW_026000250.1, read on the forward strand.
CACAAAGTTGAGCACAGATATCTCTCCATTTTCAAGTATCCTATGCATTATCATGCTTCAGCAAATTCTGAGTGCACAAGTATGTTACATGAAGAAACAAGATAAATATCCATGATTCCAATATCTACTACTCTGTCTTCTTTCTCCCAGCCTTCACCTATGGCTCTGCAGGAAGTACATATGATCAGTTTAAAAAAAGGATGACTTGGGCTTCATTTATACATTTTTCTGCATGAAAGAGGACAGCTTCAGTACTACAGCCTCCTTTTGTGAGACATCTATGAAGGACAGTGGCAAAGGTAAAGTCTCTCATTGGCACAATTCCAGATTATGTACATACTTATGCACCTTTTTTTGTTGGTGCATTAAAACTATATAGTATTAGTGGAATTCATTGTGCCAAATTTGAAAGTGCACATACATAACACGTTCAAGTTCAATCTCATTTCCCATTACCTACCCCTTCCCTCCATTCCTTTATCCCCTTGATATATGCACTCAGCTCTGATGACTTTCCTTCTATTATTACTATTTAGTGCATTATAAGCATATATATATATTATATATATACACATATGTGTGTGTGCTTTTATATTTATGTGTATGTATGTGTGTATACATACATACATACATATGTACATACATGTTTGGCATTCATTGTGTTATATTTATATATAGACATAATTTCATTTGATAGATTTGTTCCCCAATACTTCCCCATGTCCTCTATTTCTCTTTCTTGATCCCCTTCCTCTTTCTTATTGCTAACTGTTCTATTTTTTCCTTTACTTTTTAATCTCTGCACAGTTTTCCTGAAACGAGAAATATCCAGACATCCAAATATGTACAAATTTGTTGACTGTCACACATTAAGAACATGAAGAGAGAGTGTACAGAATGGGAAAGGATCCTTGATCCTTTCTCCTCATATAACATATTAATATCCAGAATATACAAAGAACTAAAAAAAAATTTACACCCTAAAACAAATAACTGAATTAACAAATGGACAAAGGAACTCAACAGAAACTTCTCAAAAGAAAAATACAAATTTTCAACAAATATAAGAAAAAAATTAACATCTTTAGCAATTATGGAAATGCAATTAAGACTACATTGAGATGTCATTTCATGTCAATGAGAATGGCAATTATCTAGAATAATTTGTATCTAGAATACAAATAACAATAAGTGTTGGCAAAAATATTCATAGTATATCTTTATCTGTGAATGTCTTCTTGCAAATGACATATTTGGGGGTCTTGTTTTCTAATTCAATCTGCAAATCTATGAATTTTGAATGAAGAGTTTATACCATATATATTTATATAATGTTATTGTGGAAAGATGAGTTTTGTTTCCTGCCATTTTCATTTATTTCTAAAGCGTAATTCATTCTTGATTCTGTAACTGAATATTCTTCTAGTCTTGATTCTCATTTTTAATATATTTTTTAGTTATAGATGAACACAATGCCTTTATTTTATTTATTTATTTTTATGTGGTGCTGAGGATCAAACCCAGTACCTCACACATGCTAGGCAAGTGCTCTACCACTGTTTCACAACCCCAGTCCCTTGATTCTCTTTTAATTGATTATTATTATATTGAAATTCATTTCTATAATGGTAGTCATTTTTATTTTTCATTTCTTCTGCATAAAATTCATTGAGTATGCTTAACATAGAAAGTTTTTATTTCATCTTTAATTATGAAGGATGATTTTACTGGATCTAAAAATCTTTGTTGGCATCCATATTCTCTGAGTACTGGTACATATTATTCTAAAACATCCTGGCTTTAAGTGTCTGGGTTAAGAAATCAATTAAAATCTAAATTGGGTTAACTGTAAACATGATCTGCCATTTTTGTCGTGCAGCTTTAAAAAATATCTCCTTGTTAGGCATTTTCATTATAATGTGTTTTGGAAAGGATTTCTGTTAATCTTGTCCATTTGGAATTCTATATGCATCTTGTATTCATATTACATTCCTAAGATTTGGAAGTTTGTCTAGTATTATTTTACTAAAAAGATAGTGCATCCCATTAGTTTGCATTTCAGAGCATTCACCTAATCCAATGAATTTTAAATGTGATTTCTTGATATTTTCATGGATTATTTGAATATTAGTTGGTCATTTTTTTTCTTGTAATACCTGTGTCTGATTTGGGTATTGGGGTATAGCTGGTTTCATAGAATGAGTTAGAAATTATTCTTTCTGATAAAAATTACAGATTTAATCAAATTTCTTCTAAAATATTTGGAAGAATTCACTAGTGAACCTATATGGGCCTGGTGTATTCTGTTATGGAAAGCATTAATTATTGATTGCATTTCTTTTGTAGATATAGGACAATTCAGGTTGTGTATTTCTAGTTGTGTGCATTTTGTCAGAATGAATTTCTTTTAAGGAATTGGTCTATTTCACCTAGCTTAACCAATTTATGGACTTAGAGTTGTTCATTTCATTCCTTAATTCTTACTTGAATGTACATGTATCTGTAGTGGTATCCTCTCTTTAATTTCTAATTTTAGTGATTTCTGTCTGCTTTTACTTTATTAGTTTGACTAGAGGTTTTTCTCTTTATTGATCTTTTAAAAATTCAGCTTTGTGTTTCATTTATTTTCCTTATGATTTCCTATTGTATTCATTTTTTTGCTCTAATTTTGATTTCAATTAATTTACTTTCTCATGTTTATTATTTGTTATGGTATATATGCTTAGCTCACTACCCCCCAAAACTTCATGTTATAAAATTTCATCCTCATTGAGAAGTAACAAGAGAATGGAAAATCAGTCCAACTAAGTTTAGAGGTATATATGTGGATACTTTTGTAAGTGATTAGGATTAAATGAGGTCATTAGGATGGAATCTCCATGATCAAATACTCAGGGATATGGTAGGAGAGAGAAAGAGAGAGAAAAACAAAGAGAGTGAGCACAGATCATGTAAACATACATACATGCTCCCTGTTTCTTGCTATATGATCTCTTGCAGTATGTCTTGATTCTGCCAGTAAGGCAAACAACATATGCTGCCTCTCAACTTTGTACCTCCAGAAGCATGAGATAAAATAAACCACTTTTCTTTATAAAGTTCTCCCGCTTCAGATATTTTATGTGAGTAACAATAATACACTCATGAATTACTTCTCTTATGTTATATTCTTCTAGTAACTTTGAATTTAATTTTTTCATTATTTTCTATATTTCTAATGAGGAAACTGATTTTATATATTCAATTATAATATATGCACTCAATGCTTTACATTTCCATTTAAAACCTAATTTTGTATTTTTAATTTAATTACATGTGCATTTTAAAATTAACCTTAAAATTTCTCCTCAGACTCAAATATTGTATTAGAACATTGTTGTTTAATTTCCATGCATATTGTGGATACCTAATTAGGTTTCTGTTGTTGATTTATAGTTTAACTTATCATAATGTAACAGTGCATACTGTATTTTTTTTCTATTATAAATTATCCTAAATGGAGGTATTACTAAAGACAGAGTACTGTAGTATATTTAAAAATGGTTGCTTTTCTTCCTCCTCCTTCCAGAAACATTATGGTATTTTTTTTTTAGATACTGATTGTTAGAAACTGGATGAATTTGTGAAAATAACATTAGCAAAATTTTGAGGCCTTTGAATTACTGGGTCCTCCTGTACTTTCTAACTCTGAGATGTCACAATTAACCTCCTAAGTTTGTCAATTACATTTCAAAGTTTTCCACCTGGCAATGTTTCCCATCATGAATTCTACTCATGATTCCCTCTACTCCTTTCTCTGTGTCTGCAGTCTTGGGATAGAGAAGTTAGTTTCATGTCCTCACCTATCTTATGAAACCTAAAAAAAAAAATGTAATTTATCATGTGTTACAATTCACCTTTCTTAGCTATTTCCATGTGGAATTGGCAGCCAAAAGTCTACCTCTCCTCTTTTTTTTTTCCAAATAACATTTTAAAAATACATTGCTGGTGGGACTGCAAATTGGTGCAGCCAATAGGGAAAGCAGTATGGAGATTCCTTGGAAATCTGGGAATGGACCCACCATTTGACCCAGATATCCCTCTCCTCAGACTATACCCAAAGGACTTAAAAACAGCATACTACAGGGACACAGCCACATCAATGTTTATAGCAGCACAACTCACGATAGCTAAACTGTGGAGCCAACCTAGATGCCCTTCAGTGGATGAATGGATAAAAAATGTGACACATATGCACAATGGAATTTTACTCAGCGATAAAAGAGAATAAGATCATGGCATTTGTGGGTAAATCGATGGCTGGCATTGAAGAAGATAATGCTAAGTGAAGTTAGCCAATCCCCCCCCCAAAAAAAAAAACAAATGCCAAATGTTTTCTCTGATATAAAGAGGCTGACTCATAGTGGGGTAGGGAGGGGGAGCATGGGAGAAATAGATGAATTCTAGATAGGGCTGAAGGGTGGGAGGAGAAGGGAGGGGGAAGGGATTAGAAATGATGGTGGAATGTGATAGACATAATTATCCAAAATATATGTATGAAGACACGAATTGGTGTAAACATACTATGCATACAACCAGAGATATGAAAAATTCTGCTGGATATGGGTAATAAGAATTGTAATGCATTCCACTGTCATTTATTCTTTTTAAAAATCAATAAAAAGTAAAAAAAAAAGAAAAAAACAAAAACATAAGATATATATTAGTGTATGTTACTTTTCTTGGCTATTACAATATGATTATATATAATATAATATTTATTTGTGTTAATCATGCTACATACCATGTAAAGTTGGGATTTGATTGTAAAGGATGCAATTTCTTTCATTCAAATAGTCTGTTAACACTTCGATGGACTGGGATTCTTCACACAATCTTCCTTTTGTTATTGTGTCTGGCTACCACCATTATTAGTTTCAGAGTCCTTTATTGTGATTCTTTTTATTCTTATTAAGATAAATGGGGAATATTTTTCCCTCATGGCTACATCATAGAATGCTTAATCTGGAGCTATTAGTATATGTTATTTACTATATGGATAAAACTTTCATGAAAAATTTAGCAGGTACTTTATAGAGTAGAAGAAAATTAATATTAGAGATCTAGTAGCAAGGGAAAGAAATGTTATTTATTTTCAGTTGGCCCAAAGCTTATCTTAATCTCTGCTCATATAATTGGCTCTCAATATACTGAAAATAAATTTCTCTTCTTGCCTAAGTTAAATTGAATTGAATGTATCTTTTATAATCAAGGTAGCTCAAGGGGAAAATTCTTAAAATTGTTTTCTGTGAAGTTTATCTAAAAATTTGTAGAATAACTTGTCAATGAAGCCAAGCTATCCAATAAATAAATAGTTACTGAATAAGATTAATTTGATCAAAAACATCCTATGGAAACTTTGTTGTTGTTGTTGTTGTTGTTGTTGTTGTTTTCTTTTCTCTTAGTACATATTTTGCTTCTATAATAGAATACTACATTCTGGGAAATTTATACAAAATTTATTTCTTAGAGATGTGAAGTCTGAGAGTTTTAAGTTAAAGACTTAGAAAGATTTTGAAGTCTGATAAAGGATCATTCTATGTTTCCAATGTGGTGGTTTCAAAATTGCATACTCTGGAGGGAAGAAAATCTATTACATGTCAGAAGAGCAACATAGAGAATCCACTCCTGACAGTTATTTTTAAGCCACATTAACTTGTTTATGATGTTTCTTCCCATATGACTTAAACATGTTCCATTGTGCTCCATTTGCCAACATAATTGTATTGGGTATTAACTTTTTCATTTTTAAATTGAATTTTTATACATAAAATTTACTGGTACCTAATAATTTTACAAAACAATGAGCTTCCTTATTCTTATACATGCACATAATATAATATCATTTTTTAGAGATAGAGAAAAGAGAGAGAATTTTTTAATATTTATTTTTCAGTTTTCAGTGGACACAACATCTTTATTTTATTTTTATGTGGTGCTGAGGATCGAACCCAGCGCCCCGCGCATGCCAGGTGAGTGTGTTACCGCTTGAGCCACATCCCCAGTCCATAATGTCATTTTTGAAGGGAAAAAACATTTAAACTGTAGTATTCTTTAAGAAGAATGTAGTTATGCATATCTTTCTTCACAAAATAATTGCATATATTTGGAAATTTTTTTCACAGAAATTAAAATGATTCAAATTATATGCTACTTTTCTTTTGAATTGGATGCTATGTTATAATCTTGTGAGATCAATTTATTGAATGTTTAGTTATCATCCCCAAATTATTATTTATATGAATTTCAGGAAATAAATAATCCTCCAAGTTAGGAAACTTAAATACCATAAGAGGGAAGACTTAATGAACTAAGCTAAATGAACATATGATTTTCATTTCCAATAGTTTCTCATTTAAAATACTTCCTTAAAATAGGGGAGATAACATTTATGTTTAGATTTTCCTTGAAATATTTTATTCTGCATGAATGTACTACATCATAGATGATGTTTTCAGTGTAGGACACTTTTTCTTCTGAAAGATGCAAAAGAAATGTGATGTGTGTTTTAAATGTTCACAATCTTTCAAAGTATTCTTTCATTATTTTCACTTCTCCTTTTGAGTTTATTAAATCAATAAAAAGTAAGCATACAAGTCACAGATGATTTATTATAATTTGCAATAAAATTTCCTAATTATCCACAAACTTTTAAATTTTATTTTAATGGTATTCTTGACCATAATCTTATTTCTCTTTTACCATTTTTTCTTCAAAAACTTTCATATACTTTGCCATGAGCAGATTACTCAAATTCCATTGTTGTGCAATAATTTTCAGAATAAAATTCAAAGTTATTAGATAATTTTTTTAAAAAGTAAATGATTTTCTCAGTCTGCTCATGTCCTTCAATGCTTTCTTTGAATGAATATCATATTCCTTGATAATTGAACTAATTAAAATATATAAGTATGAGAATCAAAAATATTTCAAGAGATAGAGAAAAATTATCTAGCACATGTTGCTAAGTTAATGGCATAATCATAAGAAAAAATGAACATAAAAACTCATTGAATACCATATACAAAAATTGGCTCAAAATGAATCCCAGATTCAAATAAAAATCTTGAAATTATAAGCATTTAAAAGAAAATATATGAGAATATCTTTGTAACTTCAGAGTAGTTATTTATTAGGTAGGACACAAAAGCAAATATTAAAAATGGTTATTTATGGGGCTGAAGTTGTAGCTCAGTGGTACAGCACTTGCCTAGCATGTGTGAAGCACTGCGTTCAATTTTCAGCACTACTTATAAATAAATAAAATAGGGCTGGGTATGTGGATCAAGTGGTAGCGCGCTCGCCTGGCATGCGCGGGGCGCTGGGTTCAATTCTGAGCACCACATAAAAATAAATTAAAAATGTTGTGTCCACCAAAAACTAAAAAATAAATATTAAAAAAAATTCTCTCTCTCTTTAAAAAATAAATAAATAAATAAAATATAGGTCCATCAACGACTAAAACAAATGTTTTAAAAAATTGTTATTTATATATTATTAAAACTATTTTTTCACTGAAATATAACATTACATACATAAAAATGAAAGCCACACTGTGTAGAAAATATTCCAGGGACACATATTGAAAATTAAATTGAATCAGGTTAAATAAAGAAAAATTATAGAGCACTGATAACCAAAAAACAAAGTTAATAAGTTGGCACAAGGTTTGAACAAACACTTCACCAAAGAAAATATATGAATGTCTAATAAGTTCATAAAATTATGCTCATTAGTATTAGTCAAAAATAAAAGTTAAATCCACAGTGTGATAAGTATTTTGTATATCAATTAGAATGACTGAAATGATAGAGAGTGATGATGCTGAGTATTTGTGAGGAGGATATTAAATTTTTATAACAAAAAGATATTTACACTCTCATATTGATTGTACCATTTTTAACAATGTCTAAGACATGGAATTGATCCAGGTACCCTTAAGTGAATTAATGGATAAAGGGGAAAGGGAGAGAAGATGGTCAAGTGGATCTAGGCATCAATCCTTGTCCCTTCCACAGCCCAGAAGGGGAGCAATGAAAGAACAGCTTGACAGAGATTTGGGTGACAGAGTAAATACTCTAAAATTCAATACTGGACGGGTTTAGACTTGGAGGAACTTGGAATTTGGTTTTCAGAGAGGAAGATAAGAACATGATTATTTGACTCTGAACTATAACCAGAGTGGTGTCAAGGTGGAGGGATAAAAAAGAGAGAAAGAGGAAGAAGAAAAGACCCTAGACTACTTCATTAGTATCAGTTGAAAAGAAAAGTAGACCAAGAAAAAAATGGATCAGAAGCAGCAAAGACATAGATCGCACAGCTTAGGCTAAATTGTGGACTAAAAGCTATGCTGGGTAGGACAGCCATTTTGTGGAGTCCATGGCTGGTCAGCCTCCCTAGAATAGGTTAAATCAGTGCAGTTTCTCCTCACCTACAGATAGTAACAGAGAATACCACAGGGAACACCTCTAAAATGGGTTATCTTCTAATTCATCTAGAAGGAACTTGTAGGGAGTTTGCTGCTAGTTGAAAGTTACAGTACCTCCCTCTCCCTCACTGAGGATAAGGGGAGTGAAATGGAGCTGACCTAATACAAAAACATCCCTGATTAATGCTATCCTCAACCAAGTGTTCCTAACAGCCTCCATAGGAGCTCAGGGAAAGATGGGATTACTGATATCCTACTCCCATCAGAGTGACATGTAAACCCCCAATGATCTGCAGCATGCAGAGAGACTACACCCACAGGCCACAAAACTGCTGACATCCAACAAGTACTTAGATTGCAAATCTCCATGAATGTCCCAGTAGAAGGGAACAGACATCCACAACTTGCAACCATCAGCAGAAGGAGCTCAGATGCACCTGTGCCAATTGATGGTTTATCTTGATCACAGTTACATTACTCCAGTGAATTAGGTCAGCCAAGATGAAGGCTTATGTACCACAGAGAGCCCACAGAGAATGGACAGTTTCAGGTCTCATACTTGTGAACATCCACTAAGCACCATGACACTTTGAAGAAGTTCATGGGGAAGGAAGTGGGTGCACAGCATCCCACAGTAATGAGTGATAGGTCTGATCCCTGCATCCTGTCCCTCTGCATCCACCAGAATAACCAGAAGACACAGAACAACACCCTTCAATTATGCAGGCTTGGGCTCCTGGTATAATGAAGAAGAACCATCTAGATGATACTGATACATTTCTAGACACATAAGACCTTCTCAGATTGAACTATGAAGGATATAGACAGCCTAAACCAATTGATATCAAAGAAATAGATTGAAATTGCAATCAAAAGCCTTCTAACAAATGCCCAGGATCAGATACATTCTTTTCTGAATTCTACCAGATATTTTAAGGAGAAATAATATCAATCCTCCTCAAATTATTCTCTAAAATAGAATGGGAGGAAACACTCCCAAATTCATTCTATATAGACAGTATCACCCTGATACCAAAAAACAGAAAGATACATTATGGAAAGAAAACTTCAGGCTGACATCCCTAATGAACCTAGATGCAAATTTCCTTAATAAAATATTGGCAAACAACAATCAAAATATAAATTAAGAAGGTAGTATATCATGATTGATTATATGAATTCCAGGAATGCAAGGTTGGTTCAACATACAAAAATTGTTAAATATAATTCACAACATAAATATAGTGGAGGAAAACCATGGCATCATCATCTCAACAGATGCAGAGAAAGCATTCAACAAAATCCAGTGCCCATTTGTCTTAAAATTTTGGAGAGGATGGGCAAGGTATAGACACCAATAATCGGTGTGGCTTTAGAAGCTGAGCAAGGAAGACTGTAATTTTGAGGCCAAATGCAATTTAGCAAGGCCTTAAGCAACCTAGTGAGACCTGAAATGAAGGGAAGGGAGGGGAAGTGGAAATAAGAGAGAAAGTAGAATGAATCAGACACAATTTTTCTATGTTCACAGATGAACACACAACCATTGAAACTCCACATCATTACAACCACAAGAATGGGATCCTGATTAAAATCAATTATACTCTGTTTGTATAAGATGTCAAAATTCTCTATTTTATATCTAAAAAGAACAAATAAAAAATAAAAAGGGCTGGGGATGCAGTTCAGTGATAAAGTACACCTGTTATAACTCCACAGTATCAAAAAAGAAAATTCTGGTGAAACTAGGATAGAAGGAACTTATCTCAACATTGTTATGGATATTTATAACAAAGCCAAGTCTAACATCATACTGAAGAGAAAAAATGGAAAGCATTCCCTATAAAATCAGGAAAAAAGAAAATTATCTTCACTCTCACCACTCCTGTTCAATGTATTTTTGAAATTCTATCCAGAGCATGTGGATAAGAAATGTAAATTAAAGGGATACAAGTAAGAAAAAGAGAAGTCAAATTATCTGTTTGTTGAAGACATAATCCTTTATCTAGAACATGCAAAATACTCCAACACAAGACTTCTAGAACTGATAAATAAATTCAATAAAATCACAGGGGACAATGTCAACATACATATATCTATCACTTTCCTATATTCTGATTATGAATCTGCTGAGGAGAAACCAGAAAAATTATAGCATTTAAAATAAGCTCAAAAACTACTTGGTAGTTTTTAACAAAGGAGGTGAAAGACCTCTACAAAACAAATAAACAAACAAACAAAACTATATAACAGAGAAGAAAGAAATCAAAGATTTTTAAAGATAGAAAGACCTCCCATGTTCTCATATAGGCAAAATTCTTGTTATTGTGAAAATGTCCTTTTTATTAAGAGAGAGAGAGTTTTTAATATTTATTTTTCAGTTTTCAGTGGACACAATATCTTTATTTTATTTTATGAGGTGCTGAGGATCCAACCCAGCACCCCACACTTACCAGGCGAGCATGCTACCGCTTGAGCCACATCCCCAGCCCAAAATGTTCTTGTTATTGTCAAAATGACCATATTACAAAAGGACAACGAAGATTTAATGAAATGTCCATCAAAATATCAATAATATTCTCCAAAAACTGACATAAAACTGTCCTAAAATTCATTTGGAGGAATTAAAAACAAAGAATAACCAAAGCAAACCTGAGCAAGAAGACTGATGGTGGATGCATCACAATACCTGTGTCAAACTACACTACAGAGCTATAGTAACAAAACAGCATGGCATTTAAAGGAGAACAGATATAAATATCAACAGATTAGAATGGAAGTTATACAGGAAAAAAATGACATAGATAGTTATTTGATACTTGAGAATGTTGTCAAAAATATTTATTGGAGAAAAGATAGCCTCTTTAACAAATAATGCTAGGGAAACTGGATAGCCTTCTACAGAAGAAGAAAAATAGTTTGCTATCTTTCATTCTGCACAAAAATCAAATCAAGGTGGAACAAAGACCTAGGAATAGAATAGAAAGTTTGCAACTGATAGATGAAAATTTAGAGTCAACACTACAACATATTGGTACCAAAACTGACTTCCTTTTTTTTAAAATATTTTTTTTAGTTGTAGTTCGACATAATATCTTGTTTATTTTATTTGTTTTTATGTGGTGCTGAGTATCAAACCCAGTGCTTTGCACATGCTAGGCAAGTGCTCTAACTGAGCAACAACGTCAGCCCCCTGAATTTCTTTTTTTTTAAATTTATAAATGAGAAAGGAATGCATTACAATTCTTATTACACATATACAGCACAATTTTTCATATCTCTGGTTGTATACAAAGTATATTCACACTGATTCATGTTTTCATACTTGAAATTTGGACAATGATGATCATGACATTCCACCATCATTTATAACCCAATGCCCCCTCCCTTCCTCAGCAACAACTCTGCCCTATCTAGAGTTCATCTATTCCTCCCATGCTTCCTCTTCCTGTCCAATTATGATTCAGCCTCCTTAAATCAGAGAAAATAATTGACATTTGTTTTTTGGGGGGATTGGCTATCTTCACTTAGCATTATCTTCTCTAACTCCATTCATTTACCTGTAAATGCCATGATTTTATTTTCTTTTATTGATAAGTAAAATTCCATTGTGTATATGCTGCATTTTTTTATCCATTCATTCACTGAAGGGCATCTAGGTTGGCTCCACAGTTTAGCTATTATGAATTGTGCTGCTATAAATATTGATGTGGCTGTGTCCCTATAGTATGCTGTTTTTAAGTTCTTTGGGTATAGTCTGAGGAGAGGGATAGCTGGGTTAAATGGTAGTAGCATTCCCCAATTTTCCAAGAAATATGCATACTTCTTTCCATATTGGCTACATCAATTTGCAGTCCAACCAGCAATATATAGAGTGTATCTTTTCCCCCACATTCTCACCAACACTTATTGTGTTGTATGCATAATAGCTGCCATTCTGACTGGAGTGAGATGAAATCTTAGAGTAGTTTTGATTTGCATTTCTCTAATTGCTAGTGATGATGAACATTTTTTCATGTATTTTTGATTGATTGTACATAATCTCTTGAGAAGTGTCTCTTTAGTTACTTGGCCAATTTATTGATTGAGTTACTTTTTTTGTTTATGTTTAGCTTTTTGAGTTCTTTATATACCCTACAAAAAAGTGCTCTATGTGATGTGTGAGGTGTAAATATGTATTCCCAAGATGAAGCGTCTCTATTCACCTCTCAGATTGTTCTTGTTTTGCTGAAAGGAACTTTTTTAGTTTAAGTTCATCCCTTTTATTGATTATTATTTTAATTCTTGTGCCACAGGAGTATTATTAAGAAAGTTGAGCAAAATACTGCATGATGAAGACTAGGAACTACTTTTTCTTCTATTTGATGCAGGGTCTCTGGTTTTATTCCTAAGTTCTTGATCCTTTTTGAGTTGAATTTTGTGCATGGTGAGAGATAGGGGTTTAATTTCATTTAGTTGCATATGGATTTCCAGTTTTCCTATCTCCCTTTGTTGAAGAGGCTATATTTTTTCCAATGCAAGTTTTTGGCAACTTTGTCTAATATAAGATAATTGTAATTTTGTGGGTTATTCTCTGTGTCCTCTATTCTGTGCCACTGATGTACCAGTCTGTTTTGGTGCCAACACCATGCTGTTTTTGTTACTAATGCTCTGTAGTATAGTTTAATGTCTGGTATAGTGATGCCACCTGCTTCACTCTTCCTGCTAGGGATTGCTTTAGCTATTCTGGGTCTCTTATTTTTCCAGATGAATTTCATGATTGCTTTTTCTATTCTATGATGAATGCCATTGAGATTTGATTAGAATTGCATTAAATCTGTATAGTGCTTTTGGTAGTATGGTGATTTTGATAATATTAATTCTGCATATCTAAGAGCAAGGTAGAACTTTTCATCTTCTAATGTCTTCTTTGACTTCTTTTTTTTAGGGTTCTGAAATTCTCATTATATTTCCAAGTATTTTTTTTTTTGAGGCTATTGTAAATGGAGATGTTTTCCTTGTTTCCCTGAGGATTTGTCACTGATATACAGACATGCCTTTAATTTATGGGTTCTGATTTCATCCTGCTACTTTGTGAATTCATTTACTAGTTGTAAAAGTTTTGTTATGGGGTCTTCTAGGTATAGAATCATAGCATCAGCAAATGGTGCCAATTTGAGTTCTTTTTTCCTATGCATATCCCTTTAATTTCTTTCCTCTGTCTAATTGCTTTGGCCAGTGTTTCAAAAACTCTGCTAGATAGAAGTGGTGAAAGAGGGCATCCGTGTCTTGATCCAGTTTTTAGCGGGAATGCCTTCAATTTTTCTCCATTTAGAATGATGTTGGCATGGAGCTTAGCATAGATAGCCTTTATGATGTTGAGATAAATTTCTATTATCCCTAGTTTTTCTAGTGTTTTGAACATAAAGGGTGCTGTACTTTGTCAAATCTTTTTTTTTGCATCTATTGATATATATGATTCTTATCTTTAAGTCTATTGATGTGATGAATTACAAGTATTGATTTCCGTATGTTGAACTAACCTTGCATCCCTGAAATGAATCCTACTTGATCGTGGTACACAATCTTTTTGATATGTTTTGGTATTTTGATTTGCCATAATTTCATTGAGAATTTTTTCATCTTTGTTCATTAGCGATATTGGTCTGAAGTTTTCTTTTCTTTTTTTTTTTTTTTTTTT
>NW_026000250.1:2891565-2904996 GCF_001458135.2 Marmota marmota marmota
ACATCGATGTTCATAGCAGCACAATTCACAATAGCTAGACTGTGGAACCAACCCAGATGCCCTTCAATAGATGAATGGATAAAAAAAAATGTGGCATTTATACACAATGGAGTGTTAGGCAGCACTAAAAAATGACAAAATCATGGAATTTGCAGGGAAATGGATGGCATTAGAGCATATTATGCTAAGTGAAGCTAGCCAATCCCTAAAGAACAAATGCCAAATGTCTTCTTTGATATAATGAGAGCAACTAAGAACAGAGCAGAGAGGAAGAGCAGGAGGAAAAGATTAACATTGAACAGAGACATGAGGTGGGAGGGAAAGGTAGAGAAAAGGGAAATTGCATGGAAATGGAAGGAGACCCTCATTGTTATACAAAATTACATATAAGAGGTTGTGAGGGGAAAGGGGGAAAAGGGAGAGAATTAAATTACAGCAAATGGGGTAGAGAGAGAAGATGTGAGGGGAGGGGAGGGGGGATAGTAGAGGATAGGAAAGGTAGCAGAATACAAGAGTTACTAATATGGCATTATGTAAAAATGTGGATGTGTAACCGATGTGATTCTGCAATCTGTATTTGGGGTAAAAATGGGAGTTCATAACCCACTTGAATCTAAAGTATGAAATATGATATGTCAAGAGCTATGTAATGTTTTGAACAACCAATTAAAAAACTATAAATGAATAGAATGAAGACCAATGGATTAGAGGGAAGGCATTTGGCAGAAGAAGGAGGAGAGGAAAAGAGAAAATATCAGGGACTGAAGTAGAGCAAATTATATACCATGCATGCATGCATGCATGATTACATCAAAATGAATCCCAATATTATGAATAAGTGCTATGCACTAATAAAACCATAAAAAAGAAAATGTGATACATAAACACAATCGAATATTATTCAATGATAAAAAATGAAATACTCTCATTTGTAACAGCATGGATGAAACTGTTGGTTATTATGTTAAAGGTAATAAGCCAAAAACTCAAGGGCATATGTCATATTTTCTCATTCATATGTGGAAACTAACCAAACAATCTCAGAAAACAATGAAATGGAATAGTGTTCAATAGACATAAGGAAGGGCAGGTGGGAGGGGCAATGGAAGAAAGTTCAAAAACAGGCACTGGCCATTGTTAAAACAGGCAAAGGATAAGTTTTTTGTTCTGTTTTGTTTTCTTTTCTTTTCTAAATGAAGTCATTTAAGAAGATACATGAAATATAAACACACACTGAACATCAGAATGATAAAATATATGAATCAAACATTGACATAATTTAAGTGGTAAGTAGTTGTACAATATTGTATGAAAATTTCTATTTCACAATTTCAGTAATTTTTAAATCATCTAAACAGAAGATCTTTAAGGAAATAAAGGTTTCAAAAAATACAATAAACAAGCAGACTTTAACAGACATACACAGCATAACAATCTATAATTTCTTTGCAATAATATATCAAATATTCTGCAGGAAAAATAATGTTAGTTTACAATACAATCAAGAGTAGTTTAAAAAAATTGTAGTTGTAGATGGACAAAATGTCTTTATTTTATTTGTTTATTTTTATGTGGTGCTCCATGTGTATGTTAGGCAATTGCTCTGCCACTGAGCTATAGCTCCAGCCCGAGAGTCAATTTTTAAAAGACGAAAAGGACTCAAAGTATATCCTCTGTCCACAATAAAATAAAACAGAAATTAATAAAGGAAGGCATGTTGGAGCATTGACAAATATATGGAAATTAGAGAGCCCATTACTAAGCAACTAAAGAATTAAAAAAGCACTAAGAATCAGAAAATAATTTAGGATGAATAAAAATAAAAATATTATACACCAAAGGTTATTGTGATGGTTACTTTTGTTTCAAATAGAAGCATGGGTTTCCATGAGATTAACATTTTAACCAGTGACCTTGAAATAAGCACAAATTGCTCTCTCTCTCTCTCTCTCTCTCTCTCTCTCTCTCTCTCTCCACACACACACACACACACACACACACACACACACAATAGATTGGTTGCTTTAAGGAAGAGTGAATTATCTGTTCACCTACAGATTGCAGGACTTCATCTATGGTATTGGCTCATCTTGGTCTCTAGGTAGCTGACCTTCAAAGCTAGTACTGTACCATCAATTTTCCAAAATCTTAATCTGCCAGTACATAGGCAGATTTTAGACTTGCCAGTTTTTATAGTCATATGACCAGATTCCTTATAATGAATGTATTTCTATTCTATATAAATATACATTCTATTTTGTTCCTCTTGTGAAGTCTAATATATTTGTGAAATACAGAGAAAATAGTTCTCAGGAGCAAGTTTATAGCTGTAAATGACTATATTAAAGCAAACTGTTCTGCTCTCACATTTTTCAGTCTGAAGTCTAATTTCTTTGTCTTTGACTGTTACTGTGACTTATTATTTTCTATTTTTTTTAATTGCCTCCTCTCTAGTCTATGTACTTTGTCTCTAATTGATCAAATACTCAACTTTGTTTAGTGGTCATGTATAGCTCTTCGCTGTCATATTTTCTAACTCTTTACCTTTATGCTTAAAATTTTAAGAAATATCCAAATTTTTTCTTCTGTTTTCCTATTGAAGTTTTATATTAGAAATTTTATTTTTAAATTCAAAGAACTTTCTCTATTTTCTCTTACTATTAAATAACATTAAGTTATTATTTTATGCATGGAAAAACTTACCAAAAGGCTAATTTTTAAATTAGATGTTTTTTCTTATAAGTTTTGTTTCCTCTTGGTATAGTTTTTATTGATCTTGATCTTTATTTTTCTTCTGAGGGTTTGTTTATTAGTTCTAGTAATTTGTTCATATTTAGAAAAACAGTCTATATAGCTGGTATGGTTTCCCTCTATTGTTTATTAAGTAGGTCAGATTTCTAACATATGTAGGATATTTGTATGGCTATTTATGCAGTGAATATACTGTACAAATTGTTGTTTGGATTAACTGTGAGAAAGTAGGGAACTAGATGTCAGGAGGTAGCCACAACTCCCTTTGTGCCTGTATGACAGTATTTTATTTTGGCGGTTTATACTACCTGTAAGAGAACACTTTGATTTTGCCACATTGTATAATTTCTTGAGCAAATAATGCTGTGATCTTTTTTTGCCTGGGGAAAAGTAAGGTAACAGTTCTCTGCATACTTAGGTAGGGTGTGGATATGTTTCTTGCCTCAGCTATTCCATTTCCAGGATTTCAATTAGTTTCACAGATTTGATCATATCTGACACCAGTCCTGGATCATCTCTGAAATTCTGTCTTCCAGATATTTGTGTATATATATATATATATATTATATAATATATTCCTTATACTTTATAGGCTCTATTCTTCATTGTATAGAAATATTTTAGTAGACTAAAAATATAATTAATGCATAATGTAAGAATGGGAAGTTATTTTTTTTTTTTCATTCAAAGGTTGCTATTAATTTTTAGGTCCTATTTCCATATATTTTCTTTAGTCTCCAGAAACTTTGCACTCTGACTGAATATATCTTTTGTATTTGTATTTACATATATACACGATTTATATCTGTATATATATATATATATATATATATATGTGTGTGTGTGTGTGTGTGTGTGTGTGTCATATAATTATCTAGTTTCACAGGTCGCTTTAAACATTCTTGTATCTTAAATAAGAGTACATGATTTGAATATGAAAATGTTTCATTTAAATGAAGTTATAATTATATTACAACAAAAAAGATGAATTGGTTATAATAATGTGGTGAATTAATTATGTGAAAAAGGAAATGAACTTGTGAAAAGAATAAGAGTTATTGATTTCTGGTAATGAATTTGTTCCATCAATTGTATAAGGTAGCAAGCAAGTGCTTAAAAGAATGCCTTATTTTTTTTTCTTTTTAGCAAGGGAAAATGAAAACTGATTCTCTGGGTGTATTAAAATTGTATGCTCAGTACAAATAATGATTACAAAAGTAGTAAAAAAAGGTGAAGTAGCTATGATGAATAGAAAAATAAGGTAAGTGAAAGGGTGTCTTATATTCATTTATTGCTAAAAATTTTTAAATGACAGACTCATTTCTAGTGACATAAAGTTTATTGCATTTAAACATAGCACAGATGGAGGAGGTACATTGCAATCTGTTGGAAGGCTGGAATATTCAAAGGCAATCCCATAAATACTTATATTTATATTGGAACCAGTTGTTCCATACTTTCCCCCTCTTTGTATTTGTGATTTCTTCAAACTTGATAAAAGTAACAATCAAATTGTGTTCATCCCACTAAATCGTCATGTTGTTGGGATTATACATATCACAATTAGAAAAAGAAATAGAGATAATTTCTTCTTCTTCAAAGTAGTGGAAAAATTGTAATGAGGTGTATTTTCTTATTTCCATAGACAGAAACTGCAACATGAAGATTTAAATGATGAGCCTGAGTGCATTTACCCTAAGGGAATTCAGTGTCAAGGGGGAGATTGAACAATTATTCTCCTGCTGAACTCACATTCAAAAGGAGCTTTTGAATAGAATGGAAGAAAAGGAGTATTTGATTTGATAGTCAAAACTTAAAAAATAAAGTTAAATATTATGGACTACATGTTTCATTGTACTTCTATGGAAATCATAATGTTCTTACATCTATTGCGAGAAGAATTATAAAGTACAATGTGGATAATTCAGAGTACTAAGTCCCAGAAAATTTTGGTGTCCTTTATGGTGAGGTGAGAAGTGAAAAGTTAGTTTATTTAATTTTTTTTCCAAGGCACTTTTTTATGTTTTCATCATATCTGAGTTTGGAACATATTTACATTCAATGAGATACAATGTTTAATTAGCAATGTTTTCTTATTCTTAGGGTATACAAAAATGGTGTGTGTTATATCAAAATTATATTACAGATAATGAAATATGGTAATTTACACTGTGTGTGTGTACCATAAGTTATAAATCTATAAAACTGAAAGTATGTGACTTGGGAATATACAAAATTTAAATTGTTTTGAGATCATCTGACTATTCTTACTATAGCTCTTTTGTTTGTAATTTGCTACAGTTTAGATCCTTAAAAATCTATCATTAATTTAGATATTTATAATTTTGTCTTACTTATATCATCTGCAAGAAGTATAAGTCAAAAGTGAAGTTGTTTAAATCATATGATTTGTTTCCATGTGATACATTTTATATGATTTTCCAGAGTCAATTAAAGTTAAATATTTCAGTGCAATCTAAGCATAAAAAAGCATTTCTAAAGAACAATAAAACATGGTCTTCTGATGGACACCTTAGTCTATAAATGGTTCTTAAGAAGTTATTAACTGAAAACTGTGATTTTTGTCTTCTTTAAAAATAAACTTCATAAAATTGATGGCTCTTCTCCCAGGGGTGTGATCTACTGATTACATAGTTAATTTATATCATTCACTATAATACATTTGGCTCACAATGAGTATATCAAAAATTTTGTTTTGTCACATACCAAACACTCATTATATTGTCTCTGTTATATCACAATTGTTTTATATTCTGATCAGTGCCTTTATACTTTCCTCAAATTGACTACATAGAAATACAAGAAATATTGGACTTTGTCTTGGTCAATCATTAATTTGGAACCCAGTTGAAGATCCAACATTATTATATACCAGTCAATTAATAAATTATAGGTACATAATTATAAATTTACTTATAAAATATATTAATAAACTATGTATGAAAAATTAAATGTTAATCTGTATGACATGAACCATAAATGCTGAACATTCTTATATAGAATTTTGGTTCAAAAAAGTGGGCATCCTCTGAAAGACAGCAATAAGAAATGGGAAAAAATGATTTGAAAACTGGAAAATGATATAAAGAAAAAGCAATGATGGCAATATAATACACCAAAAGAGCTATTAAGAAAAAATACATAGACAAATTAATGTGGTAATGTCTAAATAGGATTAATGTTATTTTCTTTTATTTTTCTTTTCTAAATGTGACATGTTAGGTACTGATAGTGGTAACTATTTACAGGAGAACTGGATGAAATTAGAGTTCATTACAGAGAAAATGCAAATATAAATTCTTAATTAATATATAGTTATTAATACTTTATGGTTCATGGAGTATACACCATATTATAAGCACTGGACTAGACTCTACATACTAATTTTCATTTGATCCTTTGAAAGAATCAAATAGGATAAATATCTTTATTAATATCATATCATCATATTTTAATAATTGAAGTATAAATTTAATTGTTTCTTTTCTTCAAAGACATAGAGTCTAAAACTTTTTGTGGTAGATTTTCAGTGCTCCATCTTGGCTTGGTTGAACTACATTTCACAGAAATCCTTCTCTGTGTGTTACTGGATATGGTGAGCCACAAGTAAAGTTGTTTGGATTCATGAAACTGTAAAATATTTTCTTCTGCTTTCCAATTTCATAGTAAAATGTTCAAGGTTTTCTAGTCTTTCATCAAAATCAATTTCTACCTCAGGTCACTTTTGTAAAAAATAAAATGATGATGGTCTCTGTATCTTCACAGCCCTGAGGGAAGAAAATATCAATAGTTGTAACAGGCCTTCAAAAGTCAAAGAGATGATGCATAAATGTAACTGATTGTCAGCACTTCGTGTCCAAAAATAAGCCATGGAAAACAAAATTACAAAAGCAATCCTCAGACCTAACTATAATATTAAAATTAAATGAAAATATAAATCTATATATGGTATTTGGAGATTATCTACAGCCTAAATTGTGAATGTCCCTTTTCCTGCCTCCACAAAATCAACTCAGAGGAGTTAACTGTACAGGTGGCCCACATTCAGTCATCCCTTTATTCCTCCAGAAGGGGAAGGCATGTCAAAGGAAACTGGAGAAAGAGCTGCACTTTGTCTGTAGGATATAATAATTAGAAAACTTGAAAGGAGTTTAAATTATAATATATATAAAAAGACCCATTGTGATGTGTGGACCTGGCCAGGAGGCACTGAACAAGGGAGGAATCCATCTTTCCCTATCCAGGAGAGTGAATGAATGGCAATCCCTAAGGGATGCACATCACCTGGGAGAGGAGACATCTACCTTCCCTGAACATCTGTCCAAACTGCAGGGGTGTTTAGCAAGGAGAGGAAAGGGTTCCTAAAGACAATGTGTCAGCATGTTTCTCCTTGAAATTCAGAAAATGAAAAAAAATTTGCTTAAAATATTATTAAATCTAGGAGATGGTCAAAGACAAAGTTAAGAAATGGGCAAAAGGGGATGTTGAGAGGAATCTAGGAAGGTCAAGTGTACACCAGAGGCTTGATTTATTCCTGTTTCCCCAAAAGGGCAAATGCTTCACCTGTTCTATCATCACAAAATATTTTCCATTACAAACACCCACTTTCTTAGGGAAGAAATATCAGGTTGGTACAGCAAAGGCCCAGATAAGGGGGCCACTCTGTGCATTAATACTTTGGTAAACTTTGGGGAGAAGCAGGATTCAACTCCAGGTTCTTAACTCAAACCCTCTTTCTCAGCTGGACACTCTTAGCTTCTATATAATATCAGGCCCACAGAATACTCCCTGAGAGTCAGGGAATAGGTTGCAAGGGTTGAAGTATATCTTGTTGGGAAGAGATTGACAAATTACTGTTGTTATTTATATTGTTGTAGACAGTTTGCTCCCTATGGAGATTATGGGCAATTGATATTCCATGTAGTATCTAAAGATCTGACTGTCATTTGTTCAGTGATCCCTTGCCCAATCCACATGCTCAGGGTGCAGCACAGGCTGCCCACTCTGAAAGCAGGTAAGCATATTATAACCAGATATTGCTGTGTTCTCCAAAATCAATAATTTCCTAATTAGCAGAAGCAGTCCCTCAGTGTTCCACAATCTCAGAGTCCAGTTGAACCAAGGCTCTCCTCAGTGCTCTTCATCTATTGACACTGACTCAGTAGGTAGACCCACCCAAAGGGCATGTTCAAAAGGACTTCATGTAAAAGTGTTCACAGGATGTGCTGCCATGGTAGGAAGATTGAGAACTCATCTCTACACCCTTGTTTTCCAAGTTTTATCTACTTGCTGGAGAGTAAAATAGAAGGGATATCAAAAATCTTGATAATGGGAAAGGTGGTGAAGATAGCATCTCTTCGTGAAGTTCTGGATTTCCCCAAAAAGGTTGCCATCTAGGCAGTGTAGCTCACAAGTGGCTAGAGATTTAGGTACTAGGCAGTGTAGTTTGAGCATTCCCTCATGTGTCTCCTTTCCAAAGCCTCATGTCTATCACCAAGAAATAGTTTGTTACACAGGTAGTCATTAAATGTCTCATGGCTGAGTGACTTTTCTTCCTCATCATCCTAAGTTGAACCATCAAAACCAGATATCCCATCATGGGGATGATAAAACTTTGTTGGTACCTGAGATATTTTTTTGAAGCATAACTTGAAGGCCTGGACAATAGTGCTATTTATGTTTTAGGCAAACCCTCTGGGACACTACAGTATGTAGCAGTCTCTCTGACTCATGGGGTCTTTGGTAATATAG
This sequence comes from Marmota marmota marmota, assembly GCF_001458135.2. Lineage (NCBI taxonomy): Eukaryota > Metazoa > Chordata > Mammalia > Rodentia > Sciuridae > Marmota > Marmota marmota. The sequence continues at coordinate 2,900,089 of NW_026000250.1, forward strand.
GTAACATATTCAGTTGAGTCCTGATCCTTATATGACATAAATGAAATAGACTGCATGATGTAGTAAGCAATGATCTGTTTACATTTTGCTGCCATGAGGCTGAGGCTACTAATGAAAATGGAGACGATTGGCATTCAAATAAATTTTGGATTACTTGTCCCCAAAACAGAGCTGAGTCAGTGGCTATAGCACTTTCTCATTGTCACCCACTTAACACCCAGCACAGCTTCATACACCAGACTGGTGGCCTTCCTGGTGACATGAGTCCATGTGTGCGTCACACATTGACCAGAGACCTTCCACACAGACCATGAACCAAGCCAATTAGGAAACCCTGAATTCCATGACATTGTTATCGGGATAATTCCAGCCCCTTGTTTGCTTACTGACAATGCTTCTATATTTGGTTAACTACATGGCCCCCAACTTGTCACCTTTTGACCCAAGACCTGTCCCTGCTGACTCAGTTTTTTTTTTTTAATTTTTATTGTTGGTTGTTCAAAACATTACATAGTTCTTGATATATCATTTTTCACACTTTGATTCAAGTGGGTTATGAACTCCCATTTTTACCCCGTATACATATTGCAGAATCACATCAGTTACACATCCATTGATTTACATATTGCCATACATTTTGTTTATTTGTTTGTTTGTTTGTTTTCTAGACCTCATGCAGTCTTATCACTACACTATGGTCTATGTGGTTTCAGCATATGCTACTGACTGCTGAATTCTCAGGTTTAACTTTCTTTCTGCCCTAGTTCCCTAGGAGAAAACTTTTATTTCTCAATTATAGCCTCATTAACTCTTGACCCTCTACTTCACCTTCACTCATTTACCCTTCCCTTTTTCCAAACTTATTAATGACAGTAAGAGAATATGCACAGAAGAAATCCAATGTTTTAAACTAGCATTTGTATTTTAGTGACAGGCATCACTCTGTCTTGAATAAATTATATATTTCAAAATCTTTCTTGAGGATTATCTCTTCATAACTTATTATGCTTTAGGGAGACATTTCACCATGAGTGTTCTGTTTTTCTAAATGATTTATGAACATTGTCATCCAATTGCTTTCCTTTGGACTGTATTTTCAAGAATGTTTGTACAACTATCAGTCTTATAAAATAAACAAAATATTTCTCCAGAGTAAAAGTTTGTTTACTGTCCAGTATACTAAAGACAGTGTATTCCTCTAGCATGAAGATTAGGCAGGTTTAATGTCCATTATAAAGATTTGGAAAATGCAACTTACTCTGAGTACAGGCCTACTTCATCTTGCTGTATTGAAACCAGTATAAAATTTCAAGCCATTTATAGTTTTTGACACATATTTAATATTAAGTTGATGTTAAATGTTAGATAACTCATTTTTCCATTTTTATCCATCTTGGTATTTAAAACTTTAGTATAAGTTATCATCATGTCTTGTTTGGATCACTTTAAAAGCATGTGGTGGAAGCCGGGTGCAGTGGTGCACGCCTGTAATCCCAGTGGCTCAGCAAGCTGAGATAGGGTAATCACAAGTTCAAAGCCAGCCTCAGCAATGGTGAGGTGCTAAATAACTCGGTGAGACTCTGTCTCTAAATAAAATGCAAAATAGGGCTGGGGATGTGGATCAGTGGTCGAGTGCCCCTGAGTTCAATCCCTGGTACCCCCCCAAAAATTAAAAGCATGTGGTGGAATTTTTTAAAGTATTCAGTAGTTTCTCATTGTACTTCAGACACATTTCAGACAAATACATGCTCATTTATGTAAAATCAAAATCTTTGGCCCACAAAAAAATTCATCCATCTCAACTTACACTCAGGAATATTATTCACTCTATCTTACTGTTTGATGTTTGAACACAATGAATATTGTTTCTTTCTCTCTCTTTTTTTTTGTCATAGGTAGACCCAATACCTTTATTTTATTTATTTATTTTCTTATGTGGTGCTGAGGCTCAAACCCAGTGCTTCACACATACCAGGCAAGCGTTCTACCATTGAGCCACAACCCTAGCCCCTAATGAATATTGTCTTGATCACACTATCCTTAAAGATGCCCTCTGGAGTCCAAGCATGGTGACCTATTTTTTTTTTTATTCAGGGGAATTTTAGGCTTTTTCTACTTCAGATCCTCTGAATCTTATGTGCATGTTCTTTTCTCTTTGTACCACTTCACTAAATTAACATTTATTTTTTCTATTTGCTCCAATTTGTTCCACTTCACTAAATTAATATTCATTTTTCTATTCGCTTACATCATTTCCTTTTGTAAGTCTTTTATGACCTCCCTTCCTCCTTACACATACCCAATATATATGTATTTTCATAATGTACCATAATTCTACATTTATAGAAATTCTAATATTTTGTAATTATATATTTTGTGATATTATATGTGATATATATATCTCTTACTCTTGATTATAAACTTTAGCAGGAAAAGAGTAGGCCATTTTTTGATGAATTCCAGTTTCCAGCATAATGCATAACATAAAGAATGAGTTAGGCACATATTTGTTCAATGGATGAGTAAATGAATATATGCATGATGAAATAATTATTTATCCAATATTTTTGTCTTATGGATGTTGTCACAAAGTAACATAAATTGGGTGACTTAAAATAAGAGAAACTTTCCAGGTATGGTGTCTCATGCCTGTAATCCCAGTGACTCTGGAGGTTGAGTCAGGAGGCTCACAAGTTCAAAGCCAGCCTCAGCAACTCAGTGAGGCCCTGAGCAACTCAGCAAGACTGTGTCTCTAAATAAAATACAACAATTGCTGGGGATGTGACTCAGTTGTTGAAACCCCTGCTTTCAATCCCTGGTACAAAAAGACACTGGTCAGAAAAGAACCACAAGTAACTATGCTAGTATAATGAAGTTTCTTATGCGGGAGACACCCGGTCACGGATCAGACATTAGGTTCAGGTCTAGATTAAAGAAGTGTCCTGTAAAAAGCACATCATAAAGACCCATGACCAGATTTGTGGAGTCTTTATAATGCAAGGATAGAGTTTATAGCTATTGTCATAAGAATAAATATAAACTGAATATCAAAATTTAAAGCTTACAATCATTAATTTCTCTAATTTCAATATAGACAGATCTATTTGAGGATTACAAACTCTTTTCTTGGCTAATATTAATACTTCTTATTTCATCTGATCATTTTTTTCACATCTGTATGTAGTTTTTCCTTAATAAATTAATGAAGTATCTCCAAGGGTAGAGGGAGGAAAACAATAAAAATGAGGGACATGTAGCTCTATTTCCTTTGTATTGCTTATGGTCCAAACCTATTTTGCAAATGTGTGTGGTTAGTCATCATTTTGGCTCCCATTTACACTCCCTATGAAAGAATCACATATCATTATGAAAAATATAAAAACTTCTCCTCATGTAGGGCATAATGTAAAGTGGGGCATGTTGCATCAGAAAAGAGGAAACTTAACTTGCTGGCTGCTACCCACTTCCCAGTCCTGGGGCCACATGTGGCTAAGAGAGCTCCTGGTGATTAGCCAGAAGGCATTGCCATGGGTTGTGATGAAGAATCCGACCACCTCTAGGATAAGCTCAGAACCCTTCTGTCCTCAAGGACAGCTCATGTCTCGCATTGCATTACTGCCTATAGGATGAGTGTAGATGTAAATTCTCCCCACCCTGCTGACCTTTACCCTGATTGGCTCCTGTACATTATATTAGCTGTGTATGTTTTCTCATTAAAGGAGATCCTGCTTTGACAGTTCTCCCTGGCGGGTCTGATTGTCATCCAGGGAGGGAGGGCTAGGTGTGGGTGGCCAGTTGACCTTTACCTTTCTTGGCCTGTCCTGGTGGGGCATGCTCCCCCAATCTCTCCTACAGGTCAGGAGGGAATGGGGGGCTAAAAACCCTGACATCCTCACACATTATTGAATAATGCAATATAATACAAGCAACTTCTCAAATGTACCATTATTTTGTATTCCAGAAAGCAAACCATATTTTCCCTTAGATTTCTACCAAAAATTTCTACTATTTGAAAAAAAAAATGTTTTCTCTATATATGTTTCTATTTTTCTCCCTCCTGATTTTTTTTTACTTTCATAAATATAAATGAATGTTCTTGCAATGTCTATACAATACAGAATTCAAGCTAGTAGAGAATAATCAATAGGCATACACGGAGAGGATGGAAAAGATTAAAAAATTATAAGAGTACTAAATTTTCCTTTGGAGTACTTGATTCTGCCTTATAATTTGCTTCCCTGTGGAATGCTCTATGTTTTAGGAATAATTTTTTTGCTCAGAATGCACAAATAATTTTTGTATTCATTCAGTCAGTGAGAATTACTGAGTACTTAGTTAAAAGAAATTTCATTTAACAATGGCATAGTTTAAACTTGCATTTTTCTTTTTAATGAACAGTTAACTTTCTAAAATTTTGCATCAGAAATAGTTTTAGGAGTGCTGCAGTCTGGCTGGGCACAAAATCACGAGCCACCACACAGCTTGTAGATTCAAACAGCAACTCTTTATTCCCGAACTCACACCAGCCGTCTACAATCACGTTCTGGGGAAATCCACGTTCTCTGCCCAAATCCACCCCCACTGGGCTTCTGTCTCCCCAAAAATACTGTCTGAATCCTGTGAGAACTCAAGGGGAACTCAGGCAGCAGGATACGCCCTATTCCCAGCAGGAATAACCTTAAACCTGGAATGTCCTAAACCGGGAACGCCCTAAACCCGGATCCGCCCTGGTCCTTGAGCAAGGTCACCTACATGCAATGTCACTGCAAAATGTCCTATTTCCACGAGTCCTTCCACTAAGCAACATGGGGTACGCTGGCAAGGAAATTGTCATACCTACTTGGCTAATGGCTCCCAGCATCTCCCCCCTTCTGATTAATTAAACAACAAGCAATGTGGCTTAAGGAC
>NW_026000250.1:2905408-2912516 GCF_001458135.2 Marmota marmota marmota
AGAGAGGTATTTGCATATTATTTATTTGAAAATGGATTAATATCCAAAATATGTAAAGAAGTATGACAACTCAATAGAAAAAAAAATAGCCCAACTGGCAAATGAGCAAGGGACCTCTGCATAGACATATTTTTGCAGAAATGACAAATAAATGGAGAACAAATATATGAAAAGATGATAAACATAACTAATTCACAGGGAAATGCAATTCAAATGACAATGATTCATCTCCTTAAACTTGTTAATATGGTCACTATTGAATAAACAGAAAATAAAAACTAAGAATAAGGATGTAGGAAAATCAGAAGCCTTAAGCAACATAAGTATGTATATGATATTGTCACTATAGAAAACAGTATGTAGTTTCCTCAAAAAAGAAAATGGAACTATAATATGATCCTATAATCCCATTTGTGTGTGAGTTTTTCTTATCAATTCTTTTCAAAACTATACTGGAGTTCAACAGTGGGAACAAAAAAAAGAAAAACATTATACTTATATAGGATATTATATATATAGTGTGTGTGTGTGCATATATCTCAAGAAGAAATTGGACTCTGGAACTTGTCAGATCAATATTATAGTTTCCATGTTTTTTCTTTATTTCTTTACCAAGTCATAGTGTTAAACATTTACACACTATAGAATTTAGTGTATGTTGGGTATTATTTAAATGCTATAGATACATATATAATAGTTAATTAACAAATGATAGAAGTATTCCTTCAATCTTAACAGCAATCCATTCTACATATATGCATGTATGTGTGTGTATGTATACATATAACTATACATTTGCATATACATATATATGTACATATACATCCATGTATACAGATGCATATAAACATATGTATATGTGTGTATATATATTTATATACACACATATACATATGTTTATATGCATCTGTATACATGGATGTATATGTACATATATATGTATATGCAAATGTATAGTTATATGTATACATACACACACATACATGCATATATGTAGAATGGATTGCTGTTAAGATTGAAGGAATACTTCTATCATTTGTTAATTAACTATTATATATGTATCTATAGCATTTAAATAATACCCAACATACACTAAATTCTATAGTGTGTAAATGTTTAACACTATGACTTGGTAAAGAAATAAAGAAAAAACATGGAAACTATAATATTGATCTGACAAGTTCCAGAGTCCAATTTCTTCTTGAGATATATGCACACACACACACTATATATATAATATCCTATATAAGTATAATGTTTTTCTTTTTTTTGTTCCCACTGTTGAACTCCAGTATAGTTTTGAAAAGAATTGATAAGAAAAACTCACACACAAATGGGATTATAGGATCATATTATAGTTCCATTTTCTTTTTTGAGGAAACTACATACTGTTTTCTATAGTGACAATATCATATACATACTTATGTTGCTTAAGGCTTCTGATTTTCCTACATCCTTATTCTTAGTTTTTATTTTCTGTTTATTCAATAGTGACCATATTAACAAGTTTAAGGAGATGAATCATTGTCATTTGAATTGCATTTCCCTGTGAATTAGTTATGTTTATCATCTTTTCATATATTTGTTCTCCATTTATTTGTCATTTCTGCAAAAATATGTCTATGCAGAGGTCCCTTGCTCATTTGCCAGTTGGGCTATTTTTTTTTCTATTGAGTTGTCATACTTCTTTACATATTTTGGATATTAATCCATTTTCAAATAAATAATATGCAAATACCTCTCTCAGTTCATATGTTGCCATATCATTCATTTGATTATTGCATTGGCAATGCAGATATTTCATAGTTTGATAAAGTCTCACTGGTCTATTTTTGCTTTCGCTGCCTGTATGTTTGGTGTTATGTTCAACAAATCATTTGCAAGACCAATGTCTTCAATATTTTCCTATTTTCTTCTAGGATTTACAAAATTTCAGGTCCTAAATTGAAGTCTTGGGTCCCTGTTAAGTTTTAAATGCTGTTTGTGTATGAAAATGCAAGAAGGATTAGAGGAGAGCTGATTGGGTCATACATTAACCTAATCAGTTCATCAATTCCCTGATGGAATTAACTGAGTGGTAACCAGAGGCAGGTGGGTGCCGCAGTCTGGCTGCAGCAAAATAGCGGGGGGGTGACGAACAACTTGTGTGCGTTGATACAGCAGGAGTAGGAGCCGTTTATTATAGGACAGGAGCGGTATTTATACATTCCACACAGCTTATCTTAATTAGCATAAACTAGATACATCAGTCAACCAATAAGAAATCTCCACACTTAATGGCTCGCTGGCTCCACCTCACAAACCACTCCCTCTGGCATTTTGCCAGGCACCATCCAGACTTGTTTACGAACTCTAACATTCCCCTGGCAAAATGCCAGGTGTTATTTTGACTTGTTTAAAGACTCTAACAGGTGGGGTGTGGCCAGAGAAAGTGGTTCATTGGGGACAGGGCTATGGGGTATATATTTTGTGTCTGCAGAGTGGAGCCTCTCTCTGCTTTCTGATTATCATGTGAGCTAGGTCGCTCTTTCACTCTTCTGCCATGATGTCCTACCTCACTTCAAGCCTGAGGAATGGAGCCAGCCTTCTATGGACTAAGTCCTCTGAAACTGTGAACCCTCAACAAAATGTTATAATTTCTTTGGTCATATCTTCTAGTCACAGGAGTCAAAAGCTGACTAAAACAGTCCTTTTATTTTTTTTAATTAATTAATTTTTTTTTGGTGTCATGTACCATGCACATATAAGGGTAGAATTTCATTCTTTCACATGTAGATATTTATTTTTTGTATAACTTTTGTTTAAAAGGCTATGCCTTACATTGTATAATCTTTGCACCCATGTTGAAGCTCAGTTACAATACTGCTTGAGTTTTTTTTATATTTTTTGTAGTTGTAGATAGACAGAATGTCTTTATTTTATTTGTTTATTTTTATGTAGTGCTGAGGACCAAACCCAGTGCCTCAAGCATGCTAGGCAAATGCTCTGCCACTGAGCTACAGCCCCAGCCCTTGAGTTTATTTTTGAGCCCTTTCCACCATTTCATTTTTTTAAAATGAGCACAATATATTTATTTTCATGTGGTGCTGAGGATCAAACCCAGTGCCTCCCAGTTGCAATGCAAGTACTCTACCACTGAGCTACAGCCCAGCCCCTCCAACATTTCATTTTTAATTACTGCATTCTTAAAATATTTTATTTTTTAGTTGTAGTTGGATACAACACCTTTATTTTATTTATTTTTATGTGGTGCTGAGGATAGAATCCAGGCACACATGCTAGGTAAGCACTCTACAACTGAGCCACATCCCCAGCCCTGCTGCATTTTATAGTATACATTAAAGTTAGGAAATGTGAGGACTCCAGTATTTTTCTTCTTTATCAAGTTTCTTCTGACTATTCAAGGTCCTTTGTCATCCCTTATAAATTCTGTGTGTGTGTGTGCTACATTTTCATTAATTTTAAGCCTGTGTTTTTCCACTGAGCTGCATCCCAGACCTGTTCCACATGGATTTTAAGATTGGTTTTATTTATATATAGGTGCCATTGAATTTGACTAAGAACTACATAGAATGTAGAATACTTTGGGTGGTATAGATGTTCTAATAAAATGCAGGCTTGTGGCTCATGAGCACAAAATATCTTTTCATTTATTTCTGTTGTTTTTAATTTATTTCAGCATTGATTTGTAGTTATCAGTATACACAAGTCTTTTGTCTCCTTGGGTGTTTAATTCTGAATATTTTATTCTTCTTTATACCATTATAAATGGGATTGTTTTATTAATTTCTTTTTACTAATAGTTCATTGTAAATGAACAAGAATATAACTGATATTTTTCATGTTAATTTTGCATCCTATAACATTACAGAATTTGCTCATTAATTCTAACTACCTTTTATTTTTTTCTGACAGTATTTGAGATTGGTCTTGAAATCATGATCTCAAATAATTCTCCTGTCTAAGCCTCTCAAAAATCTGGGACTACAAGGATGTTTTCAGTCCCCCCAGTTTCTAAAAGAGTTTTAATTTTGGGTGGAAACTTGATAGTTTCCTACATAGACGACAATGTCATCTGCAAACCGAGATAGTTTTATGTTTTCCTTTCTTATTTGGGTGTCTTATGTTTTTCTTGCCTAAGATATCTGGCTAGGACCTCCAGTATAGTTTTGAAAAGAATTGATAAGAAAATGTATCCTTGATCCTGATTTTAGAGAATAAGCTCTAAGTTTATCATCACTGAGTATACTAGCTGCTTTTTGAGTGTTTTTTTTTTTTTCATGAAAGTGTGTTCAGTCTAATCAAATATTTTTCTGTGTCTATTGGAATGACCCTGTGACTTTTATTCTTTGTTCTGTAATGAGGTATATCACATTTGGGATATGTCAAGAGCCATCTGTGGGCTGTGTGTGGACTATATTGCATGGCTGCCTAATGAATAGGAAGATCTGATGTCTGGGAACTTCCAGTGGACATTTCTTTTGTGTAAGACTGCCCAGACACATTGTGAGTCCTATTCAGCTCTGCAAGGTCCCACATGGTCCCAGAGATTGGGTGACCTGCCATAGCTGCATAGCACCTTGGAGATGGATGTGGTCTACCAAGATGACAATCAACTTGCTGACTGAAGCCATCAGGAAGCAAGACTCCACCCCTGAAACCTTATCCCTGCCTTTGATGCACCCTTAAATAAACCACAGGAGCCATTTTCTAACTGTCTAGGTCCAGCCCCTTTGTGAACAGGATCTGACAGGGCTCCATCTTTAAAACTATCTCTTTTGTTTGTCTTTTGTTCTTCACTAATTAGTATATTTCTTAGGAGGCTTATTCCTTACAGAAGGCAAGAATTCACTGGTGAGGTGCTGGCCACCCCGCAATAGAGATATTCATATATTGAATGATCTTTGCCTCACAGGGAGAAACTTTTCTTGCTCATGGTGTATAATCCTTTAAATTTGCTGATGAATTCACATTATATATATGGTTTTTTTTATGGAGTTTTATGCATCTAAGTTCGTTAAGGATATTTACTGGCCTGTAATTTTCATGTCCTGTGGATTCCTTGCCTGACTATGATGGCACTATGTTTGGTAATATTCCTTCCTCTTTAATTTTTTTAGAAAAGTTTGAAAAAGATAGGCACTGATTTTTTATATATTAGGAAGAATTCACAACTGAAGCTTTGTGGTCATAATCTTGTTAGGAGGTTCAATTGTTTATTCAGTTTCCTTACCAATTAGAATGTTCAGACAATCTAATTTTCATAATTCATTATTGGTAGGTTATATGTCTCTAGTAATTTACTTACTTCATTTAAGTTTTCCAATTTACTGGTATGTAATTGATTGTAGTAAAACTGTAATCTTTTTTCTTTTATTTATGTGGCATCAGTTGGAATGTCTTCTTTAATTTCTCATTTTGTGTATTTAATTTTTTTTCTTTTTTCATTATTAGCAAATTTTGTTCATTATTTTTTCAAAAAACTCTGAGTGTCATTATTTTCTATTCTCAATTTTGTAAGTTCTTTAATCTTATTATTTCTATCTTTCTGCTAAATTTGGCTTTCTTTCTTTTTTTCTACTTTATTGAGGTACAGAGTTAGGTTGTGTATATGAGATGTTTCTGCTTTTCTACTTTTCATGTTAATCACTATAAAGTTTGCTTTTATTGCTGTTTCTGCTGCATCCTCCACGTTTTGATATGTGTTTTTGCTGTTGTTTTGTTTTGCTTTGTCTGAAAATATTTCTAATTTTCTTTTTATTTATTTCACCTATTGATTGGTCTGAATTTTATTGTTCAATTGCTCACTTTGTTGAATTTTTTAGTTTTCCTTTGCTATGTATTACTACTTTAATTCCATAATGTTCAGGAAAAAAATACTTAGAACAAATTCCGTCTTTTTGAATTTTGAAGTGCTTGTTTGTGCTCTATCATATGATCTAACCTTGAAAGTGTTTTGTGTGAACTTGAGAAAAATATGCATTTTGCTGTTGTGTTGAAGAATGTTCTGTATATGTCTCTTACACCTACAGGATCCATGATATTCTTTAATCATGTTTTATTATAGATTTTTCTGCTTGGATATTCTATCCATTGTTGAAAGAGGAACAGATTGTTGTCTCCCATCATCAGTTGATAATGACAGTTTGAGTTCTTCTTTTCCTATCCATATCCTTTTAATTTCTTTTATCTGTCTAATAGTTCTGTCTAGAGTTTCAAGGACTATGTTAAATAGAAGTGGTGAAAGAGGGCATCCCTGTCTTGTTCCAATTTTTAGAGGGAAGGCTTTCAATTTTTCTCCAGTTAGAATGATGTTGGCCTTGGGCTTTGCATAGATAGCTTTTACATTGTTCATATGTTTCTATTATCCCTAGTTTTTCTATTTTTTTAACATGAGGGGTGCTGTATTTTGTTGAATGCTTTTTCTTCATCTATTGAAATGATCATATGATTCTTATCTTAAGTCTATTGATGTGGTGAATTACATTTATTGATTTCCATATGTTGAACCAACTTTGCATCCCTGGGATGAACCCAACTTGATCATGGTGCACTATCTTATTAATATGTTTTTGTATTAAATTTGCCAGAATTTTATTGAGAATTTTTGTGTCTATGTTCATCAAGGATATTGGTCTGAAGTTTTCTTTCCTTGATGAGTTTTTGTCTGTCTTTGGTATTAGCATGATACTAGATCCATAGAATGAGTTTGGAATGCTTCTCTCCTTTTCTATTTCGTGTAATAATTTGAGGAGTATTGCTGTTAATTCTTCTCTGAAGGTCTTGTTGAACTCAGCTGAGAATCCACTGTGTTTGGACTTTTATTTGTTGCTAGGTTTTTTATTGTGTCTTCTACTTTATTGCAAGAAATTGATCTGTTTAAATTGTGTATGTACTCATGATTTAGTTTGGGCATATCCTATGCTTCTAGAAATTTGTTGGTGTCTTTGAAATTTTCTATTGACTAGAGCATAGGTTTTCAAAATAGTTTCTAATTATCTTCTGTATTTCAGTAGTGTCTCTAGTGATGCTTCCTTTTTCATTATAAATTTTAGTAATTTTTATTCTCTCTCTCTCTCTCTCTCTCTCTCTCTCTCTCTCTCTCTCT
>NW_026000250.1:2917807-2946287 GCF_001458135.2 Marmota marmota marmota
TATATATATATATATATATATATATATTTATACCAGTTATAAAAGGGAAGGAATGGAAATGCTTTGTAATGGAAAATATGACTGTGGAAAGAATCTTTTTCCACATGGCTAAATGAATGAGCACTATTGAACAAACTCAGTTCCCTTTCCATACACCATACACTTTATGTCCTCTCATTATTGTATGAATTTATGTGCACTGCTAATTCATTATGTGTCATGACATTAAGTTGTATTACCAGGGATTGTATTGTCATATGAACTTATCCATGACACCCAATATTCAATTGTATAAATATTAAAGAATAAACAAAGTTTAGAATGTGTGCAGTCAACAAGTAAGCACTTGGAAACTTAATTTAAATCTTACAGTTTATGCATAAAAAGACAATCAAGATGTTTAGAAATTTGATCAGAATCCTATAGTTTTGTGACATTATCACTATGTGGTATAAAACTGAAATTCCCATAAACTATGTTAGACAAAAGAATGAATATATTTCTCTAAAGGAAATTATGTCACACAATAGTTTTCCTATGTGGAAGTGATAGACGTGTGCTTAGTAAAGAATTGTAGGGCACATAATATAAATGAGGTACCTCAGAAACCTAATTAAAAATACTATTTTCTTTTACTGAACATTGTCATCTCTGAGACAGTTGGCAGTTTTTACAAATTTGTTATTTAATGAAATTTATTTTGTTCATTCTAAAGAAACATTTAAATGAATTCTTAATTCTTATTCTTTTACTTTAAAAGGCCACTCCCAAACTGCAAGACAAAAACTGTACAATGCATTCATCCAACATTGCATTTCTCTGGGAATTTTTTGCCTTTTTTTCTCTTTTGTTTATTGTGTATTTACAGATCTTTCTTTTATTACTTTTTTGGGCCATAATTATGTATGAGTTTTATATTGCTACAGATTGTATGATGGCAAGATTTCTATGGGATTTTGAATATTGCACCTGGATAACACAGCAAAGCATAGCACAGCAACTTTGCGTAAGTGTTTGGCATTGTTCACCCATTCAAAATGTTTAAATTATTCCCAAATGATTGAATCTGACTCAATCCTTTGGAATATGTTTTCAATGCATGCAGTGAATGCCTAAAGTTGAAGTTTCTTGGCAGCATTTTTTTTCTGACAGGTTAAAATGTATTTGACTTTTCATCAAGGGAAATTTGGTTATCAAAATTAAAAGGAAAGAAAAATAAGCAATAAGCAATTTAAAAACGCAAAGAAGAAAGAAAATGTCTTAAGCAATGATGACTACTTTTTAGCATGTAAATAGTTATATTTGTATGAAAAAAAAAAGAAAAAGAGGAAAAGGGAGAAAGAGGGAGAGAATTATGGGGGAGAAATAGAGAAACAATGAAACAAAGAGCAATATACCAGACTTCTACAAGTTTGGAGACTGTCATTTCATTTTAAGAAATTATAAGATTTTAGCAATTAAATGATTACATTTGTATTATGCAAAATCTTATGATTAATAGACAGGTTAAATCTATATTTTTAGCACATGCAAAGCAAGGATGTCACCAAAATAATCAAAACTTGAAATAATTTGTTAATTTGCTGTGGCAAGCTTTTTCTTTTTCATTGTTGAAGTTTTGTTTGTGAATTTCATTCACAGGATCAATAGCTGTTGCCTAAGTAGAAATAGAAATGTTATATTTTCAGTAACTAAGTCAAGGATTATAACAATTATATTTTAAATGTTTCAGGGAAGGATATGTTTTGTAATTTCCAATCACATGTAAATATTTAATTGTTTTATCTTCCAGAAAATTTACATTTAAATCTAGCCTAATTTTCTTGTTGCAAAGTTTGTCATTTTCCCATTGAACAGTGATTGGTACAAAAATTAGTTATGAGACAAATGTGGTTATGTTTAAATATCTGTTATTTCAAAATTCCAAAGCATTCAGAAAGTAATTCATAAATATGTTCAATGCTTTATATACATATATGACACTTGATTTTTGATTTGGGAATATAGATAATATAGAGGAGACGAGTATCAGAGAAAAACGTAGAACAAATTGAAGCAGCATTCTTCTGAGAACATGAACAAGTATGGCTGGAATTCAAAAATTAGGATGATGATATGTAGATAGGTTAAATAAGAAACAATATTATCTTTACCTGAAGATTGACTGAGAAAGAAAAAAAAAAAAACAGCGTCTGTGATGAAAAATCCATTGTTAACCTTATTGGTTTACCCCGAATGTAATCTGCCTCATTTCTCTTGTAGCTTTTAATATTTTCTCTTTGTCCTATATATTGGATATCTTCATAACAATGTGTCTTGGAGTTGGTCTACTGTGATTTTGTGTGCTTGATGTCCTGTATGCATCTACAATTTGTATATCCATTTCCTTTTTTATTTCTGGAAAGTTTTCTGTAATTATTTCATTCAGCAGGTTACTCATTCCCTTGGTTTGAATCTCTGTACCTTCTTCTATCCAGATGACTCGTAGGTTTGGTTTTTTTATGTTATCCCATATCTCTTGGATTTTTTTCTCGTGATTTTTAACCAGCCTTTCTGAGTTGGCTAGGCTCTTTTCAAGATGATATATTTTGTCTTCATTATCTGACGTTCTGGCTTCTAATTGCTCCACTCTGTTAGTGATACTTTCAATTGAGTTTTTAATTTGGTTTATTTTTTCCTTCATTTCTAGAATTATTGTTTGATTTTTTTTTATAATCTCTATCTCCTGATAAAGATGCTTAACTTCTTCTTTTATGGGAATCAACCTAACAAAAGAGGTGAAAGATTTATACAATGAAAACCACAAAACCATAAAAAGAGAAGTAGAAGAAGATCTTAGAAGATGGAAAAATATACCCTGTTAATGGATAGGCAGAACTAACATCATCAAAATGGCGATATTACCAAAAGTTCTCTATACGTTTAATGCAATGCCAATCAAAATCCCAACGGCATTTCTTGTAGAAATAGATAAAGCAATCATGAAATTCATATGGAAAAATAAAAGACCCAGAATAGCAAAAGCAATTCTAAGCAGGAAGCGTGAATCATGCGGTATAGCGATACCAGATTTAAAACTATATTACAGAGCAATAGTAACAAAAACAGCATGGTACTGGTACCAAAACGGGTGGGTAGACCAATGGTACAGAATAGAGGACACAGAGACTAATCCACAAAGCTACAACTATCTTATATTTGATAAAGGAGCTAAAAGCATGCAATGGAGGAAGGATAGCATCTTCAACAAATGGGACTTACTTAAACTGAAAAGTTTTTTCTCAGCAAGAGAAACAATAAGAGAGGTAAATAGGGAGCCTACATCATGGGAACAAATTTTTACTCCTCACACTTCAGATAGAGCCCTAATATCCAGAGTATACAAAGAACTCAAAAAATTAAACAATAAGAAAACAAATAACCCAATCAACAAATGGGCCAAAGACCTNAAAGAACAAATACCAAATTTCTTCTTTGATATAATGAGAGCAACTAAGAACAGAGCAGGGAGGAAGAGCAGGAAGAAAAGATTAACATTAAACAGATACATGAGGTGGGAGGGAAAGGGAGAGAAAAGGGAAATTGCATGGTAATGGAGGAAGACCCTCATTGTTATACAAAATTACATATAAGAGGTTGTGAGGGGAATGGGAAAATAAACAAGGAGAGAAATGAATTACAGTAGATGGGGTAGAGAGAGAAGATGGGAGGGGAGGGGAGGGGGGATAGTAGAGGATAGGAAAGGTAGCAGAATACAACAGTTACTAATAGGGGATTATGTAAAAATGTGGATGTGTAACCGATGTGATTCTGCAATCTGTATTTGGGGTAAAATTGGGAGTTCATAACCAACTTGAATCTAATGTATGAAATATGATATGTCAAGAGCTTTGTAATGTTTTGAACAACCAATAAAAAAACCCAGGGTTTATATTGTTATAGTTTTAACCAATGATGATGATGATGACAATGACTATAAGAAAAATGCTGCAAATAAAAAGAAATTCTTTGAGGAGAATAATAACAATTATTTTAATAAAGTGTTTTAAAATGTTGCCCTTTCTAAATACTTGGTCATCATTCAGTATTGAAAACATTAATTTTTATATTATATATCTATCTCACAATTGTTTGGTTGCAGCTAGTTGGTTATTCCAACTTCTAACCATAACAGTGGTTGGTTTTCATCAATAGCCTTATTTTGTTAATATTTCTTTAGTTGTAGTTGTACACAGTACCTTTATTTTATTTATTTACTTTTTTGTGGTGCTGAGACTTGAACCCAGTGCCTCTCACATGCTAGGCGAGCACTCTACCACTGAGCCACAAACCCAGTCCCTCTTCAATAGCCTTATTTGTACCCTTGAGTGAGCATGTAAGCTATAATAATTTTAACTTTTCTTATTTGTGACATGGCCATGTTAATAGTGCTTGCCCTGAGCTACCTGATCTCTTGATTAGAAGGATCACTGAAACCCTGAAGAACAGAAACCTGACCAGGGCAAATCCTACAAAAAGTCGGGTCTTTGAAGAGTTAAATGTCTGATGATTTTAGGAGAAGCCACATATGGTCATCAAGACCTCTTAACTGGACTCATCCTATCACATGGCACCACTAGAGAGGAAAGCTACTGGAGCAAAGAGGCTTCTCACATCCTCCAAAAAGTGATCTTTGAGTAATCTCAGCTGACAGTATATAGGAACAAAGTCACTTTTAACCAACTTTTTCTTAAGACACCTGGCTAGAGAATGTAGTCAAACCACAGTCCTACTTGAATGTTTTAAAGGAAACACATTTTTTAATGTAACTTAAGATGTACAGCTGTGACAGCCCTACCAAAAGTAAGAAAACCCGGAGGCCATAAAGGAAGGGATCTTGTGTGAGAGTGTCCAATATTTAACTATCACAAAAAACTCTAGAGACACAAGCCTGTCCTATACTTCAGAGACAGGCTGAAATACTAATTGTTTTTGTATTAATTGCTCACAAAAGTAATGCTTTGCTCTCTTGTTGATTGTTGTCCTAGCATAATCCTTGCCCCATGTATCCCTTTTCCAGTCATCTGAAAGTTGCCACAATGGACCTCTGGACTGCTGTAATGTTGAATACTCTTAACTGTCCACGCCCCACCTGACCAAAAACAAGTACTTTGGGTCACTTCCTGCCAAATTTGACCTTTCTCATCAGTAAGAAGCTTAGAGATGTCATCACACTTTTTTTTTCCCATAAAAATACATGTAGAAATTGACACTGGGGAAATGTAACAGTGATATACTTTACCATTGGAACATAGCCATTGCTGTTCTAAGGCTTATTTATAGAAGGACATTTTTTTTCTCTTCTTACCCTCTCCCTACCTAAAAACATTAAGGAGATGGTGTTATCTTTTTCTTCTAATTTATTGTAGTTGGCACGACTACAACAGAGATATCAGCCAAAAGATCTAAGAAGTGAATATCTAACCTACCATCAGGGCAACATGGGACTCTTTACCAGAGCAAAACTGGCATATAGCCTTTGAGTAGCTTCTTTTATATCCATGGGTTTTCCCTAATGGGTAGAATCACAGCTTCAAAGAGTGGAGGCACTTGTACTTCTTTTTTGCTAGCAAAGCAATAAAACATTTTTGTTTGTTAAAAAAAAATTAGTGCTTGCCACATTTTGTGTGTAAGATACTATAAGACACATATAAAGAATAAAGCAAATATCATAATAACTCTTCTTATATTGCCTAGTAATATTTCCTCTATTCACATTTGGACCTTCTAGTTATAGCTTTAATTATCTGCACTTAGTTATTTCAACAATCTGTTTTTAGGGAGGATTGGGGTACCAGTGATTGAACTCAGGGGCACTCGATCACTGAGCCACATCCCCAGCCCTATTTTATATTTTATTTAGAGACAGGGTTTGCCTGAGTTGCTTAACACCTTGCTTTTGCTGAGGCTGGCTTTGAACTTGAGATCCTCCTGCTTTAGCCTCCAGAGCCACTGGGATTACAGGTGTACACCACCGTGCTATGCTTCAACAATTTTTTTATTAATCTCACTATTGTTTCCCCACAATAAAACATCCTCTACACCTCTGCTAGATGGATTTTTGAAAACATAATTATTTTAATTGATCACCATTTATCAAAATTATTCATTATATTTCAATTGCCCAAATAATCAATTTCAGTACTTTCTTCTGCCATTTTTCCCTTTAATGTCTAGCCTCATTTTGTTGTCATAGTATAATTTAAATATACATCATTTATTCTGATCAAGTCGATCTGTTTTGTCTCAGTCAAAAATAGTTTCCTCATTTCCCATCCCTAGAAGTTTGTATATAATAAGCTTAAGTTTTACCTGCCAAGATCCGCTTTTATTTTCCTCCTGTTAGCATTTTTTTTCTCATAGGGCCTATTGGGAAATATAATTATTTCTTCATAACTCTGTTTACATAGATGGTTCTTGGCTACATAACTTATAATGAACTGCATTGTATTTGCTAAGTTGCCCAGAAAGGTCCTAGATGAATAGAGTTTTACACAGGTGACTTTTGAATGAGTAAATACATTAAGAAACTTCTGTGAACAGGTGCTCATTTTTCAAATCCCTACTACAACAAATTTACCTCATTTATTTGTTCACTTACTAATAGAATCCTTCCTGCACTATCAGGGATCAAATAAGTTTCAAAATGGGTAAAATGGAGTTAGCATCACAGACTCTCCTGCTTAAACCTGATAATTTTAACTTGGAATATTTGTGCTAGTTTATAAAAAATGTGAATCATTCAAGTGAAAAATATACATAATTTCATTAGAAAAATAAATGTGACTTTTGAAAATGTGATCAGTTTGTGATGAAATGATACTTCAAGATTAACATAAGAGTTGGGCTGTAGCTCAGTGGCAGAGTGTATGCCTAGTACATGTTAGGCATGGGTTTCAATCCCCAGGAACACACAAAATAAATAAAATAAATGTCTGTGTCAATCTATAACTAAAATATTTTTAAAAAATATTAACACAGGGCTGAGGATATAGCTCAGTCATAAAGTGTTTGCCTAGCATAGGCAAGGCCCTGGGGAGAATTTTCAGCACTGCAACACACACATATTGTCTCACAGTACCTGAAACAGAGAAAGATGTAAGTAAATCAGGTCATTTAGAAGTCCACTGCAGCACTCAATTCAGATGGTTGTGAAGACCTGCTTAAGCTATTGGTTTTAGAAAAGACTAAAAATATTAATTCATGATAATAATTTCAGGTACATCTGGACTATTCAGATGTTAGGAAAACAAATGTTATATTTTTTAACCACAAAATGGATAGTGAAAGATTATTCAAGAAGAAAACAAAGTAAAAAAAAAAGAAAGAAAGAAAGAAAAAGAAAACTAAATGTGAAGATTAATCTAGTCAAAGTGTGGATATAATGTTCCTACTGTTTTTTTTTTCTCCATTTCATTCTGAGTTGAGATATATATATATATATATATATATATATATATATATATATATATATATATATATATATATATTATAAAACAAGTACATAAAATAGGAACTTTTTCATAGAAAATATTAATTTTGTTCACTGAATTTCCTGATTAATTTACTGAAATAATGTTTTAACTTATTGGCTTGATTTATAAATATGCTTGGTTGCATAAATTATACTCAGTACTCTTTGGAAGATGAATAGAATCCATGTTTTCTTTCCTCTACAAATTTTCCACATATATCAATGATTATATATTTAATACCATGAAGACCTTAATCTAATTTTCAAAGGCACTTTCTAACTTACACAGTGTAATTGTCCAAATAGAAGTGCCAAACCAAATTATTTATGTTAACTTTGGTAGTTTTCCAGGATTTCCTTGTGAATCAGAGTTTCCACTTTAGTTACCTTGGCTAGTTATTGGTTATTTGAATAATTGATAATCATCTGTTATATGTGTTTGTGTGTGTGTTTGTGTGTCACTGTTCTTGATATTATACTAACATAGAATTGAAAAAAAAAAGAGAGTTTTTTTCTTAATGAGCTATCAGAATGTGTAAAGGAAGATTGGTATACAAAATAACCACAAATAACATGGTGTGCAACAAATATCAGAAACAATCTGAATACCAATGCAAAAGAGAAAGAAAAAAGTTCTTTTAGGTGGAGGAAAGTGCAAAAATGGAGAGAAAGGAATGTGAATCAGCAAAAAATAATGCAGGCAAGTAATATATTAAGAAAAACTACAGAGTATGCAACTAGAAATGCCTGCAAAACAATGATGAAGATCAGTAGGGAACATGTTAAAGAATAAAAGTGGAGAGGTTTCTTTTTTTTTGAGAATACAAGAAGTAGTCTTTAAGATAAAGATTAGGATGAGAATAAGTATCTTTAATCAAGCTTAAAGAAGATGTTTTAAATAAAGTAATTGGCTTCTCAAAAACTTCTCAACAAAATAGAAAGCAATGCAGTACATTTACAGAGAATGAAGGGATATGGTGGCATGGAGGGCAAATTTGTTTTTAGGGAGAGATAGCACAGGGAATAGAATAAATTAATGAAAGTGTTGAGAACCAATTTGAAATGGAATAAAATTAATTTGAATGAAACAAATTACCCTGCTTAAAATTACTTGTTCCTCTCTCACTCTTCACAGTTTCCATTAATGGCATCACTCAGTAAATCAATCCAGAAATACGGGTAGTTATACATTTTTGCTTTCTCTTTTTCACTCTCCTTTCAGCACAGTCAAGAGGTATATTATTTCTTACACATGGTTTTAGTCAGTTTTATTTTCACCACTGCGACCAAAAGACATGACAAGAACAATGTAGGAGAAGGAAAAGTTTATTCAGGGCTCACCTTTTCAAAGGTCTCAGTCCATAGGTGGCCAAATCCATTGGTCTGGGTCCAAACTGAGGCAGAACAACGTGGAGGAAGGGTGTGACAGAAGAAAACATCTCAGGTCATGACAACAGGAGAAAAAGAGCTCCATCAACAGGGACAAAATATATATTCCAAAAACACACTCTGATTGGCTCACCTCTTCCAGACACACCTTACCTGCCTACAGTTACTAGCCAGTTAGTCCATTCAAGCGGCTTAACACACTGATTAGTTTAAGATTTTCATAACCCAAATAATTTCACCTTTAAACTTTCTTGCATTATCTGACACATGAGCTTTTGGGGGACACCTCATATATAAATTATAACAGTCTGCCCTGGCCCATAAAAGTGTATGCCCATTTCACAAGGCAAAATATATGTAGTCTCTTTCCAAGAATCAATTTGAGCCCAATTTCATTATTGCCCCAAAGTTGAAGTCCAAATTCTCATCCAGACTCAAGGAAAACTCTCAGCGTGAATCTGTACAATAATCAAAAGCAAGTTATATAGCTCTCATATATAAAGACAGAGAATAAACATTTCCATTCCAAAACAAGTGATGGGACCAAAGAAGTTTGAAGTACTGCTGAGCAAACAAGTCCTGTAGCTGCATGTGCAGCATAGGGGGCACATGGTATCCTGATGTTCTCTCCAAAGCGCTTGGGTAATTCCACCACTTTGACTTTGTTGGTTGCAACCCATATGGCCTCTCTCTTGCTTTGTCTTTGCCCAATTACTGCGGCTTCCTTCAGGAAACATCCCACAGTACTGGCATTTCTTAACCTTGTTTTTTTTCACTACAGATTCAGCTTCCTTCTCACATCTCCATGCATTGACCTTTCAGGGGAAAACCACAGAGAATTTGACCCTGTTGCACTTTGCATGGCTTCCCAGGACTTCCTTTGAAATCTCAGTGGAAAACTCTATGACCCTCCAACTCCAGTATGCTGAAATCATGCAGAACCAGCACCATGTGGTTAAAGCTAAGGTCTATCAATATCTCAAGCAGTATCAAGCCTCCAGGACAGTAAATACAGTAGCTTCTAAGTTCCTGGGTGACTGTGCATGGTAAAACAATCTCTTAGGACTCCTGTGCAAGCAGGATGCGACACTTGCCTATTCTCAAAATAATTTTTACTTTTATATCCTTGAGCCTGAGATGGGTGTAGTCTTGCTAATTCTTGAAATGCCATAGACTTATGTTTCCTACTGTCTCTTGTTAAAGTATTTAGCATTTCTCTAGTGGTTATAATCTGTTTAGCAAACACACTTCCTTAGCCACCAATTTACTTGCACTTTTTTAGACAAACTGCAAGTTTTTCAAATTTTCTGCTTGTTTTCTGCATTTGATTATCATAATAAACTTGGGTAAAAACCATCATCAAAACTCATGCCACCAACTGAATGCTATGCTTCCTAGAAATTACTTCCACCAGATTATTTAGCCCATCACCTTTAAATTCAGTCTCAAATAAAGTCTCAAAACATGGAAAAATGCCAAAAAATTTCCTAGATAGAACATAATATGAATGGCTCTTGTCCAATTTCCGATAGAGTCCTTCTTTTCCTCTGAAACTTTATGATCCCAGTCTTTACTATCCCTGATACAGCCTTTACTGACCTATATTCTGGTCTTCTGAATTCATACCAGAACATGCAGTGTGTATACGCTCCACTTTTAACAGTCTAAAAGCTTTCCAGCTTTCATTGCTAAGCTTTTCAAAATTTGTTCCAAAAATTTCAAAAATCTCCAAAAGCTTCTTGACCACCTGGTCAGGTTAGTCATGCAATGACACCACTTCTCAGTATTAATTTTTGCTTTAGCCAGCTTTTTAATTGATGTGACCAAAACACTTGACAAGAACAGTTTTAGAGGAGGAAATGACTGTTTCAGAGGTCTCAATCCATTGAGTTTCAGTGGTAATGACTGTTTCGAGGACTCAATCCATAGAGGACAAATCCATTGATCTGGGGCTGAGATGAGTGAGAACATCAAGTTGTTAGGAGGAAAGCAAATCAGTACATGACAATCAGGAAACAGAGAGATTTCTCACTAACCAGCAATAAAAGATATCCCAAAGACACAACTCTAATGACCCACCTCTTCCAGGCACACCTACAATTAACACCTGGTTAATCTATTCAAGTAGGTTAATGCCCTATTGATATTATGACTCTAATAACCAATCATTTCACCTCTAAACTTTTTTGCATTCTCTTACTTCTGACCTTTTTGTGAATACCTCATATCTTAACCATAACATATAACCCAACTGTCAGGAGCAGTGAATCAATTACAAGGTTTGTTTGAACCATATCTAGAAAGAGGTGATGCCTTTCTGAGAAGTCTCCGTGGTATCTCACTGATTGGAGAGAGCTCAGTCACAGGGGACACTCTGCTCAAAGAGAGTTCTGTGTCTCACAGAATTAATTGGTTTAAATAGACTTAGCTTCAAATGCCAGATGTCCCCGGGGTGGAAAAGATATGGGTGTGCTTAATAGCCTTGGGATATCAGCTGCCCCGAGGAGGGAGAGATATTGTGCACCCATAAACCCAACTGGGCTGTTTTACTCACCACCTCACTTTTGCTTATTTGAAGAGGCTTTCTCACAATAAATCCTTTTGATGTTTAAGCCTATATAGTAAACATGTGGAACTGTGCTCTTTGTTATTCAGCTAGAACCCATCAGGGCTGGCTCACCCACCAGGCCCTGATTCATCTATATTTGTGTCTTTTGTCTTTATTGCTTATTATCACTATATTTTCAATCTGCTCATCACCCATATATCGGAGAACTGTTTTATGCTGTGTGGGTCATAGCAACAAACTATTTTGAATCTCTTCAGTTTTACTGATTTCCACAGTTATGATCCTAGTATGGAACATTAATAACTTTTGTTTGATTTCAACTTCTTTTAAATTAAACTCTTCTTGGTGCTTTCTTTAACCATGCTGATTCCCCTCATAAACATTTGCACAATGCACTCCACTATTTCTAGAAATATCACTCCTGCAGAAGCTTCATCATTGTTGTTAACAAGGTATCAATGTTTGCCCACAGAGGCTAGCATGCTCCCAGTATGCTCTCAGTGACATTCTTCCAATTCTCTTTGACTAACTAGTAAATGGAATACACTAAGTTCCATACCTTTCCTGATGAGAGCAATTGTATAATTGTCTCCATAAACAGGAGTGAATAAAAAGTCCTAGAGCAATATATGTGCCTAGAAAGAATTCTAACCCATCTATTATCCCTATGACTCATAGACAGACAGTTACACTCAATGTTATATATCACCAAGATTAATCCCATCATTTCCTTCTTACATGTTTATATCATTTACTCTAAGAAATGCAAGATTTTCTGATATCTGGTCTCCATCCAAATTTTATCTCTATATTTATTTGATTTCCACTACTCTGTCATTATTCTCTCTACCTCCATACCCATCCATTAGATTGGAAAAAACTGTAGTATTTGTCCTCATCAAAAGTTTTATGTCCTCAGTCTGTTACCAATTTTTTTATTCACTGCTTTACTCTGAAGTCTCTTGGTTTGCTAATTTTACTGCTTCTCCTGCAAGACATTTTGTTGGTAAAAAGATTTTCATTTTATTTTGTTTCCAAGATCATGGTACAATTAGACCTGAAATTGGTAGCGATAAACCTAAATTGTAGTTCTTTACTGACAATTTTGATGTCATTTTCCTTTTTTTCTTCATAAACATGAGGCCTTTAGCCTATTCCAATAATTATCTGCCTCTCATTGTAGATACCTACTATATTAGCTTTCTAAGTCTGTCATAAAAAATACCCCAAAGTGGGTGGCTTAAAATAATATAAATTTATTGCCTCATAAACATGGAAGCCTCAGGTCTGGAATCAAGTTTTCACCAGGGCATGTTTCCTCTGAAACGCATAGGAGAGAATTTTTTCCCCTTTCTTCTAGCTTCCGATGTTTACAATGATTCATGCCTTGCTTTGTTTATATCAGCACACTTTCGTCTATAAATGACCATTATTTTAGTCAGCTTTTTCGCTGCTGTGACTAAATAACCTGACCAGCACAATCATAGAATAGGAAATGTTCATTTAAGCACTAAGAGTTTCAGTGGTCTCATCCATATGCAGCCAGCCAGCTTCATTGTGGTGTAAGAGTACGGTAGAGGGAAGCATCTCACATGAGCAGGAAGCAGAAAGAGAGACTCTGCTGGCCTGATACAGATTATATACCCCCAAACCAGGCCCCCAATGCTCTACCTCCTCCATCCATACCCTACTAGCCTTCAATTACCATTGAGTTAATCCCTATCAGGGGATTGATTCACTTATTGGGTTAAGGCATTCACAACTCAATCATTTCTCCTTTGAACATTCTTGCATTATTTTACACATGAGCTTTTGGGGGACACCTTACATACAAAACATAATAGTCATCTTCTTATATGTGTCTCTTTCCTTTTGTAAATTCAACAGTCATATTATATTTAGGGCCTGCTTTACTCCAGCATGACATCACTTTTACTAATTTAATCTGTACTAACCCAATCTCTGAATAAGAAAATATAATGAGGCATTGAAAGTTAGTATTTCAGCATATCTTTTTTTTCCCCCAGGAGGAGCACAATTTAACTCATAATGCCACTTTCTCTCATCCTTTAAAATATTGTGTTTCTTCTTGTTGTTTGTTTTTTTGTTTGTTGGTACAAGATATTGAAATCAGGGACATTTAACCACTGAACCATATCCTCAGTCCTTTTTCATTTTTCAATTTGAGACAGAGTCCCTCTAAGTTTCTTAGGGTCTCACTAAGTTGCTGAGGCTGACTTTAAACTTTAAATCCTCCTGACTCAGCTTCCCAAATTGCTGGGATTACAGGCATGTGCCACCCTGCCTGGCAAAAATGTCACATTCTTTACCTCTTTAATACTACTATTGATCTTTAGCAATTTCAGTAATCCTGTGAATGATAGTTTTAGACCTATTCCATCACAGTTTCTGGAACTTTTCAGTTCAATTCGCTTGACAATATCTCATTTTTTTTACTATCATTGTCAAATTAAAGAATCTACCATTATCAAAAACTCTGATGCCTCCATAATCATGAGTTTATACATCTTGGTCTCCTGTTGCTAATACTTAATTTTTTTAGCTTACATTTCCTAATATCCCAGTTCCAATAATTGCACTACTGTACCAACATTTACAATGTATTCACACTACCAACTTTTCATTCTCTTTTACCATCCATAAGCTAATGTCCTTTCTTTCCAGGGTAAATTTGGATATTTATTATAATCATATTTTAGTACAATTAACTCCTTTGTCCTTTTCTTGATTTGTTTTACTCACATCAAAAACTACAACCCAGGCTGGGGATGTGGCTCAAGAGGTAACACGCTTGCCTGGCATGTGTGGGGTGCTGGGTTCAATCCTCAGCACCACATAAAAATAAAATAAAGATGTTGTATCCACCGAAAACTGAAAAATAAATATTAAAAATTCTCTCTCTTCTCCTCTTCTCTTCTCTTCTCTTCTCTTCTCTCTCTCTCTCTCTCTCTCTCTCTCTCTTTGAAAAAACAAAAAAAAATCTACAATCCTGGCTATATTTACTTGCATAAACTCATGAATTCCAAATTATCTAAAGTAATAAATAAATAAATAACACTGCCAGGTCCATTTTGATTCATCACCAAACTTTAACGCTTACCAGTCATACTCATTTTTCTAGTCTATTCACTATTCTACACTTCTAAACAACTATTTTACACATTTTCTACAACAATTCCTCTTCTTCTTCATTCTTAACTAATGTCTTTGGTTTACAAAAAAAAAAAAAAAAAAAAAAAAAAAAAAAAAAANTATATATATATATATATATATATATATATATGTATCTAATGGAGATTTAACCCTAAATTTCCTCTTTTTTTTGTACCAAGGAATAAAACTCTGCCAATGGGCCACATTCTCAGTCCTTTTAATTTATTATTTTTAATTTTGAGACAAGGTCTAATTTTCTGAGACTGGTCTTTAACTAGTGATCCTCCTCCCTCAACCTCCCAAGTTCTGGCATCAGAGGCTTATGATACAATACTCAGCTCCAATTGAACTCTTGTCAGTTTCACCAATTATATCCATACTCTTAAGTGGAATGATCAATTATGGGTTATCACCTTACTTGATATAGTAAGTATTTGATATGGTGATCACTTCTTAAACTCTCTACATATTTTTCCATTTTGATTCCAAAACAACTGCACTCATACTTTTCCTGATGATTCCTGGCTTCTTGTGCATAACTTCTCTTGATGTTTTCTTTTCATTTTTATGACTGGAAACCTTAGTGCTCCAGTATTTAATTTTCTTTTCCTGTCTACCTAACCTCATTTTCTAGAAGATTTCATCCAGTATCATGACTTTAAATCCCATCTCTATGCCAATGGCATGAACATTGACATCTTGAGTAGGGACCACCACCCCAAATTCCAGACTGGAATATTTCATACTCTTTTCAACCTTTTTTCTTGCATCTCTAAGCAACTCAATGTCCATAGGATACACTAATTCACTTATTTCAAGTCACTCTCAAACAGACCCTTCACTCTTACCCACCTAAATTGAATTCATAAAACTATTCTAATTTTCGCCAGCAATTTTCCCCTTTGAACTCTCATCACTGAAATCATGTATATATTTTAACTATTGTTTCATTATTTGTTTTTCCAGAAATAAAGTTCCACAAATACAGTGTTTTTTTTTTAACCATTTGGTTCATTACTCAGTTCCCAAATTCCAGAACAATGTTTGTCTTATCATAGTTGCTCAGTAAGCATTTGTTGAATGAATGAATGGATAAAATTGGTTTCTACTCTGAATTTTGTCACATGATTAAAAAAAAAAAAACTTTTTTCCAAAGACCTTTTTGTGGGTATTGATTAAGAAATTATGAAGGAATTTTATTCATAATTGAAAACTACCCAAATTTACAGGGAATTTCAAATAATAATTACAAAACTGAAAATTTACTCATTTAGTTTTTATTCAAACACAATACAGAAAATATTCAGGATTAGGAAAGAGATAAGGGAAGGATAATGTATAAGTGAAATAATTAGCTGCCACTGCCACCACATTGAAAGTTAACAATATTGAATCTAACAGAGATAAATCAAACCACTTTGTCAGGAATCAGCATTTGAAACCATATGTTTTAATGAATAAATAATGTTGTCGTTTAAAACACAGCCTCCTAAAATGTTAGTTCTCTTGTAGAAATATTATCATTATATTGTAATCCTATTGTGACTATGTATGATTTGAGTACATGAATGGTTATTGGCTTTCTGCCTTTTTACTTCCTAATTTAGGTTTATTAATGGTATAACTTGTGGTTTCATTGAAACTGGAATTTTTGACAACAAAGATGTATCCTATCTTAAAAAAATGTGCACTTAAAGTGACAACATTTCTGTCAACAATTCTGATTTAATACCTTATGTTGTCATTGTTTTGACATTATTCATTGATCAGATTCACTAATAGAAATGCCTACAATGAAGCAATTTGACAGGTAAAGACATGCTAAAGAAGCTTAGTTTGATTATACCAGGAAAGGAGTTCTTTTATTCTGTAATTAAGGTATTTGGTGATTTCCTAAAGATATACTTGAGTTATTTATTGTGGCAAAAGAGAAAAAAAGTGTAACTTGTTGCATTTGCAATATGATTTAGCAAGCAATCTTAAGGGAAATCTAATGGCAGTCTGTTCTGCTCTGGAGGAGTAAAATTTCAGTTAACAATGATTAAAAATATAGGAAATCTACACTGTCATTTAAAAACTATTTTCACACTTTGAGTCCATGAAAAATTTAAATACAGAGAATAATTTTTATACCTGGCCTGTAATAGACTTTTTGTCAAGTTTTACATTAGCATGACAATTCTTATACAAATGAAAGAATCATAGTTTAGATAACAAAAAAGAGAATACCATTTTTTTGGAATAAGCAGAGCAATGTGGCTGAAAACAACATAATAAGAAGGCAATGATGAATGTTGATCCCAGATATCACACATATACCACTCAACTATGTATTCAGCAAAAAATAATAGGACACTAATGAGTTTATAGCTTTTTAAGATATAAGTGAATAAGGGCCAGTCACATTTATCAATTTTGTGTTAATATAACAGCAGCACAACTGCCCTTATGCCACTTTTAATCATAATTTTAAATAGAATTTCTATAGCCAGCATTATTAATGACATTGTTAGTAGCACTTTGACCCATTTTATGAAGCTACATTATTTGTAATGTTTTCAACTGGAGTGATTAAACCAGACTCTTCTCCTAAAATATGATACCTTTAATTTTTCTAGCATGCTATTTATATCAGAAAAATTTAAAATATATGTTAATAAAAGTAGCAAAATAGCATATAATGTTATTCTGATACCAATATCTAAAACTCAGAGGAGATTTAAAGATTATCCTGGTATACAAAATATAATGCCTTTATCATTACAGATGCTCCTCAATTTACAGTGGGGTTATGATCTAATAATCTCATCATGAGTTGAAAATTCATTTAATATATCTATTCTACTGACAATCATAAGTTAGCACCACAATAGATTGCAGAGTACAATATATTTACTCTTGTGTTTGTGTGATTGACTGGAAGAGGTAGCTCATTGCCACTGACCAACATCAGTGAGTTAGTGCTAAACTGCATATCACTGTTCTGGTAAAATACGAAAATTCAAAACTCATAATTTGAAGTATGATTTATAATGAATTCATATTCCTTTCACAATATTGTTAACTCAAACAATCATAAGTTTAACCATCCTAAATCAATGACCGTATGTGTAGTAATGACATGTGCACAAGTGTATTACTTATGGGTTATGGATCAGGGAATGATTACAAACCATTCATGAAGTGATTTGAGGATTAAAATGTGTGTGTATGTGTATGTGTATGTGTGTAACTCACAAATTTATGCAAAATAATTAGCACTACACTGAGACATATTAACTATTGTTATTAATGATAAAATAGGTATTATCAGTATTTTAAAAATTGTAGCTAAATGCATGATGCTAAATTATCTGGATAAAAAAGATTTCAACAGTTTATTTTTTTCTTTTTTTCCTATTTACTGTGTTCCAAATGCCAATGTATAACAGATATTAAAAGGCGATTACTCAAACTGAATGTGTATTCTTTGCTGAATATTCGTTTGAGTTTTGAGAAAAAAAAAAGAAGAAGGTTCAGTAAGAATAGTTCTTGCCCTTCCTTAGATTTACTTGCCACTAACTGATTTCTTGGAAAAGGGACATTTGCTTAACAGAGAGTCCCAGATGCTCATTTATCTTGTCCTCCTCAAACACCACTAGCTTTTTCAGCATTTCCTAGGGATTCATCAGACACCTTGTGGCAAGTTGTCAGTCTAATTCCACATTTCAGAAAGAAGAATACCCAGATATTTTGAGAAGAACTATTGTTTATGAGGTCTGAACTAAAATAGATAAAATAAAACTTCAAACACCATCATGGTTCTTAAATTAGAGTTGGTGATAAATTGGGTTCAGTGATTCCAACAGATTTTCACTGCAGTTATTTCCTAGACCTCCAAATGTCAAATTATGGTAGATATATCTAGCAGATTTCATAAAAGTTTACATTTGTTCTAAAGTAATGGCTTTGTGGCAGGAATAGTTGTAGTAGATACTCCTGAAACTGCTCACCTGGATACTTCTAAAACTGCTCCCCTCAAAATACACACATCAAAACGGTAAATCCGAAGAAACACCAAATGATTGGAGGAATTCTAATGGAAAAAAAAAGGCATTTTCACATTCTTTTAGGATACAAACATAGGGGAGTGGTTCCTCATATTATTCCCTTTCAATTCAGTGGTCTATTCTCTGAAAGTCCAAATTATGTAGATGATGATAGTCTACCATAAACAAATATAACTTCAGTTGCAGATTTTGTACCACATAAAATATATTCATTGGGCTGGGGAAGTGGCTCAAGTGGTAGCGCGCTCGCCTGGCATGCTTGCGGCCCGGGTTCGATCCTCAGCAACACATACAAACAAAGATGTTGTGTCCGCCGAGAACTAAAAAATAAATATAAAAATAAATAAAATATATTCATTAATCTACATTGAGATTAGCACCACAACTAGACCAAAAAAGTTCTTAGCAGTAAGTGTGTGGGATGAGGACACTTTAACAATCTCCAGTGTATCTTCTATAGAATAAACCTCTTCTATTTTGTAGGCAAAACTATGCCTTTTATAGCAGTAAACTATTCTCTGCTTGAAACAACAGCTTCTTGTGTACTATGGGGTCATAAAATAGAGACTGATTTCCTAGCCATGGGACACCACAGTCAATAAGAAAAAGATTCACCATATCCTAAGATCAGGTAGGTACAGAAATATTATGCTAAATTATAGAGATGGCACATTGAGTATCAAGTTATTTGTTCAAAAAGCATGAGTAATTATATGACTGAATCCTATTTTAACTGCTTCAATTTTACATAATCATCTCTTTCAACCCAAATTAATGGCTTTACAGGGGAATCTCTACAAGTTACTAATGGTGTCAAAAAGGACTCAAGCCTTGTTCTCTGAGATGTCAGCATAATAGAATTAGATATATACTGTTGCTCTATTATAGTCAAATTCAGTGAGGATCCTGAAAGACAATAGTAAAAGTAATCCACCTAGTGGGAAAACCTCTTAGTAGTACTCTTTTATTCTCAATTTTCTGCTTCATATGGAAAAACTAACTATACGTTATAAATATGACACTGAATTGGGGTCCATGGCTTGTGGATCAGCTGGTTGATCAAGAATACTGTAGAATTCTTGACAATATGGTCTAGGGAACAGGTGCCACACATTAATTCCCACCAGAATCTTCTGCATGGAGGATATTTTCATAAACTAGGTGCATAGTATTATCTGTTCTGGATTTTAGCCAGTCTCTTTCTACAGAATTCCCAATTGTTAGACCACGAAAATAGAGTGATTATGGAGGTAGGGATGGAGACCATTTGGGGGCCCCAAAATTAGAGGATCCTTTTCACAAACTTAATGTAATTATTGGCACTATATTAATGTTCAATGTCAGTTGCTGAAACTAATATAGATCTAATACTTCTATATGACACCATTACTTGATGTAAACAGGAAACAACTGATGACAAGTTGATTAATTAGTTCCCTTTCTTCTTGAAAGGGCACTTATCCATCCTTACTAAAACATTGTTTTAATCATCTTTGCCAGCAGTGTACTCTGATTGTGTGTAGTATGTCTGATGCATTGTGATGATATCCAATATATCATGGTGAAAATGGTTGTCTACCATTACCCAGAAGCAGCGACTGATAGAATGGTCGAATGTCCTGTTGAAATCTCAGTGAAGACACCAGTTTGGGAATAACATTTGTTGGAGTTAGGTCAAACTCAAAATTCACAGTTAGTTTTTTTTTTATTTTTTATTTGTTTGTTTTTTTAAAAAAAATTGGTACAAAAAGTTGAACCCAAGGGCCATTTACCACTGAGCAGCATCCCCAGTTACTTTTTTTTTTTTTTTGAGACAGGGTCTTGCTAAGTTGCTTATGGTCTCACTAAATTACTGAGGTGGCCTCAAACTTGCAATCCTACCTGAGCCTACAGAGTGCTGGGATTAAAAGCATGTGCCACTAACCTGACTTAGTAATTTTTTTAAATGGCACCTGCAATGTAGACTCTGAGACTATATCAGTAAACATCACATAATCTGTTACATGAAAACCCACTTGTTTATAATTTGCCCATTCGTGATTGCAAAAATTCACTCATTAGCCATTTGGAAAATAGATAAAGTGTTTATGCAGAACTTCAATATTGTTAAAATGTGTATGTACAATCACAAAAATGAGGAATTATATCCCATCTATGTATGATATATCAAAATGTATAAAGGCTTCTACTGTCATGTAAAAAATATTTAAAACAAATTTAAAGATTTAAAATTGTATTAGAAGTGTTTTGTGCATATTTATTTTCTTGCAGTATACTCAAATAATAAGATTTAATTAAAATGTATTACTGCTTCATCAGAAATTCTTAAGTAACACTAGATTTTGTACTTGTGAAAGTATGGAGGTGAAAAGTATTATAACTACTAGCAATGGGGGTCATTGCTTTGATTCTGCTAAAATTACAATTGTTTTACCAGTTGAAGTTTTTGCACCATGAGTGCACTTCAAACATGTGCAAAAGAAAAAATAATGCCTAGCATAATTGTGTAAGTAATATTTAATTTATGGGACCCAAAATGTTCTCAGTCTCAAAAAAAGATCTGTAAATCACAATTTGATAAATTAAATTATAGACAACATAGTGATTCGATTTTCAATAATGGTAAGAATAACATATTTTTTAAAAATATTTTTAGTTGTTAATAGACCTTTATTTTATTTATGTATATGTGGTGTTGAGACTAGAACCCAGTGCCTCACACATACTAGGAAAGTGCTCTACCACACCACCCCAGCCCCAAGGATAACATATTTGTCTTGGTAAACTGGTTATGAAGTCATGGAATAATGTGGTTTCTTCTGTTTGGAAATCCATTTTTCTTTAGATAAAGTTAAGAAATTTCTTTTTCTGTTGTCTCTCTCTTTTTTTCTCTTTTTATGCATTCATTTAATAAATTTATATTACACAACATTAGGTCTAATTTTGCTATAATTATAAAAGCATAGAATATAATTGGTTATAATTCAGTCCTTAGTAATTTCCCTTTCCTGCTCTTCCTCCATTTCCCTGTTCTTGTCCCTCTACTGTATGAACCTTTGAGAAAATGGGGACTCGTGGAGATAAACTGAATATATTTTGCATTGTGAGATGGTCACAAACTTTTAGGAGCCAGGGGAAGAATATTATGGTTTGGATATGAAGTGTCCTACAAAAGCTCATGTGTGAAAAAAATGCAAGAAGGTTTGAAGGAGAAATGATTGAGTTATGATAGCCCTAACCCAATCAGTGAATTAATCACCTAAATGGATTAATTGAATGGTTAACTGAAGACAGTTGGGGTGTGGCTGGAGGAGGGGGGCATTGGGGGTGTGACTTTAGGGTACAAATTTGTAACTGGCAAGAAGAGATTTCTCTCTATGCTTCTTGTACATCATCTGAACTGCTTCCCTCTGCCACACTCTACTGCCTTGATGTTCATTCTCACCTTGAGCCCCAGTAAATGGAGCCTGCTGTCTATGGTTTGAGACCTCTTAAACTGTGAGCCCCCAAATAAACTTTTCCTTCTCTACAGTTATTCTGATGAGGTCCTTTAGAGCAGAGCAGTGAAAAAGCTGACTGAGACAATGCCATTTCACTTATTAATTTTTAAATTTTATTTATTGCACTTTAGGAGTCTTGTTAAGGGAGTGGATTTCTGTGCCAACATGTTGGACTGTTGGACCTATATTTCATTTTCTTCTAGCAGGTGCAGAGTCTCTGATCTAATTCCTAGGTCTTTGATTCACATTGAGTAGATTTTCTTATAGGGTGATAGGTGTTAAATTTTATTCTACTTCATACAAATTTTCAGTTTCGCCAGAGCCATTTGTAAAAAGGCTATTTTTAACCAACATAAGTTTTTGGCACCTTTGTATCTTATGAGATAGCTGTATTAAAGCTGGGTTGTTTTGTATCTTGTATTCTATTTCATTGCTCTTCATGGATTTTTTGGTTTCAGTGCCATGCAATTTGGATAACTATCATTCTGTAGTATAATTTGAGGTCTGGTGTTGTGATGTTTCTGCTTTGCTTTTCTCACTAAGGATTTCTTTGACTATTCTGAGTCTTATTTTCCAAATGTATTTTGTAACTACTTTTTAAGTTTCTTAGAAGAGCATCATTGAAATTTTACTTGGAATTTCATTGAGTCTGTACAGAACTTTTGGTAGTATGACTATTTTGACAATATTAATTTTGGCTATAAAAGAGGATGAGAGAATTTTTAATCTTCTAAAGTCTGCTTTAATTTCTTTCTTTACTGTTCTGAAATTTCATTGTATAGTTCCTGCAATTCTTTTTTTTTTTTTGATTGGTTACAAAATTTTTGTTTTGTTTTTTTTTTCCTTTTCTTTTTTGAGGTTGTGAATGGGATAGTGTTTTCTAATTTCTTTCTGAGCAGATTCATTATTGGGGTATAGAAATGTAATTGATTTATGACATATCTTGTATCCTGCTACTTCCTAAATTCATTTATGAGCTCTAGAAAAATTCTAGTGAGTTTCTTGGTCATATATATATATATATATATATATATATATATATATATANATTATTTCTTCCTTTTAATTATACATGATAGTAGAATATATTTTGACATATTATATATACATGAAATATAAATGTCCATTCTTGTGGAGTTACCCTGGTCATGAATTCAGATATGAATATAGGAAAGTTATGTCCAATTTATTCTACTGTTTTCCCTATTCCCATCTCCCCTCCCTTCCCTTCATTTCTCTTTGTCTAATCCAAGGACTCTTCCCTCCCCTCATTGTGTGTCAGTATCTGAATATCAAAAGGAACATTCAGCTTTTGGTTTTATGTAATTGGCTTATTTCACTTAGCATGATAGTATCCACTTCTATTCATTTATCAGCAAATGCCAAAATTTTATGGTTGATTAATATTCCATTGTGTATATGTACCACATTTTCCTTCTCCATTCATCTGTTGAAGGGTATCTATGTTGGTTTCATAGTTTAGCTATTGTGAATTGAGCTGCTATAAACATTGATGTGTCTACTTCACTATAGTATGCTGATTTTAAGTCCTTTGGGTATATGCCGACCATTGGGATAAGTGGGTCAAATGTGAATCTAGATATTAAGAGAGCTAATATCATGGTTTATGTCCTGGGAAAGAAGAACAGTTTTGCTGTAAATGCTGAGAAGTGCCCATAGGTATATATATTATGTAGGCAAAGCTTCATTCAGCTAATATTTATTGACAACATATTTTGTGCTATTTATCATTAACTATTTAATACATTGACAACCTGAAAATGTCTATGCAATGATCTATACTCTGCACTACTGATTACATTCTTTAGGACATTTCTCTCATCCATTGTTTTTCAATGCTTAAGTATTTGCTTTTCTTCCTCATTAACTCTTTTATTAACTCTTTTTAGTTGTAGATAGACAAAATATATTTATCTTATTTATTTACTTTTATGTAGTGTTGAGGATTGCACCCAGTGCCTCACATATGCTAGGCAAGTGCTCTACCACTGAGCTACAACCCAAACCTCCTTATTAATTTTTACTTCATGACCTCCAGTTTTAATATTATAACCTACTGACACATGAAAATATGAAATCTGGGTCTTTCAAAAGTTTATCTCTTTTAAAACATGAGGGACAATTTACTCATTTTTTAATACCACTGAAGGTATAGAGGTGAGGCCAAGCAAGGATTTAATGTGGTTGTTATAGTGAATTAAGTGACAAAGGAAAAGACTCTATATGATAGATCTTACATTTTATTTGTACATCAACTATTTTGAAATAGCTGTAAAGATGCATTATGTATTCTGAATACTCTACTTCAATCTTTATCCAATTAATGTGATTATTGATATTATTGTCACATTAACTCAGTAATCACAGATAATAAATGAATGGCTTAAGGTATTACTCTATCGAATTGCAACCATCAGCCACATTTTTTTTTAAAAAAATGGCAAAGACAAAAATGCAAGTATCCTATTTCTATGCCATTTCACAAATGATTCTAAAGAAAATAAAAGAATAAATATGAAAAATGGCATTCTACTATAGGTAGAATAGTGTAAAGTGGTCCTAATTATACTCTCAATTCATATATAAATGATGAAGCACAAATCTCCCTAATCTCAAACTAAAATGCATAAATAAGTGTTTTCACTCCCAAACAAGTAGCATGATCAACATTCTTCAAAGTTGATAAATTGGAACCCTCTTCTATAATGCTTCCTGAAGAAAATAAGATTTTTAAAAATTTCTGTGCTATTAGATAAAAATAAATCTTTAACAGTGAAAACTAGGTACTCATAAGGGATATTATGCTACACCTAAGACATCTCTTTAATTACAATATTTTTTCTCATATACATGGTGATATGCTCGAGTTCCTGACCTCCAAAAGACCACTAGAGACCAAGATCCATGTAAGCAGCAAAGAGGTGTTTATTGCGAGCTAGCTCAGTCCTCCTTGCACACAGCAACTGATGACGCTGAGAGGCCCTAAGCCCAGGGTTTGCAGCAGTTTTATACACTCTTTGGGGAAGGCAGGGACTTCACATACATCATAGCATCTCTTAGCAAAGCATCACACACCACGGGAAAATCATAAAACAACTCTAAAACATGATTAGCATATTAAGTGGCAGAGGAAAGAATCTGGAAAGGATTATTGATTAGTTCAAGGGGTTGACACACTTTAAAATGATTGATTTAAACCCCTGAGGGTGTCACAAGGCAGGTAACTACCAAGCTGCAGGGCTTCTGGTTTAGATATTGGTCACCACACCTAGGTGAGGGCCATCTAGAATTTCAGATATTTCCGTATCTTGGCCTATCTTAGGCAATCACCATCTGCAGTTTTTTGAGAACTGTTTGTGCAGAGCTTTCTGCGGTATTTCCTGACTTTAGGACTGCAGTAGGTCAGGGGTTAAGTTTTTGAGCAAAATGAGGTCCCAAGTAAAATGAGGTTGCTTAGGTTTTTCAATGGTTGTTACCAATCTTCCTGGGAAAATATTGTTCAAGCCATGGTTTTAGTGTTCAAAGCAGATTCATCAAATGGGACAAAATAGTTTTACTAATCTTATTCATAACAGTAGATTATTTAACATTTACAGGTGAAAGAAACTTAACTTTGGGACAATTAATTGCATGTGAAAGCACCATAGGTCAATGATACAGTCACCTTAAAAGCTTAAAACTGTATTTTTATGGGTATAAAGGCAATGAGTTAGAAAATCTGAGCTTTTACAGATAATATTGTTTTATGTTATACTTCAAGTTTTTTTCAATTTTGTTTTGTTTTCTGAATTTATAATGAAGAAAAAAATTCTGATATTATTAGTTTTGAGTCTTCCTGAAAAAAAATCTATATCTATATTTATATCTATATCTATATCTATCTATCTCTCTCTCTCTCTCTCTCTCTATATATATATATATATATATATATATAGAGAGAGAGAGAGAGAGAGAGAGAGAGAAATAATCNTTTAAATTTTTTTTTTTTTTTTTTTGTACCATGGCTTGAACCAAGGCACTCTTAAGCACTAAGACGAATCCCCAACCCTTTTTCATGTTATTTTTATTTATTTATTTATATTTTAAAATTTAGAGACAGGGTCTAACTGAGTTGCTTAGGGCATGTTAAGTTTCTGAGGCTGGCTTTGAACTCATGATCCTCCTGCCTAGCCTCCAGAGATGCTGGGATTATAGGCATGCACCATTGTTCCTGGCTCTAAATTTGCTTTTCTTAACTTTGGGATTTTTGTTTTTCTAATTGTTATTTATTTATTAGTTGTTATTTATTTATTTATTTAATTACTTCTTTACTTACTATAGGTGTACTTACAGAAATTGTTAATCCATTATTTATGTTTTATGTTCAAATAAAATACAAAACAAAATACAAGATTATTATGTCCATAAGAGTATTATGTCCATAAGATTATATTCATAAGAGTAAGTGTTTGTTTCTGCAGTCACTAGCTACACAAATAATATCTACTGACATGTAGGAAAACCGGCAACTGCAGTTGCAGCATATTTTCTAAGATATTTTAACATTAGCAAAACAAGCATTGTCATCATGTTGAGTTGATATATAAAAAATAATGAGTAATCCAAACAATAATTGGTGTCTGCTGCAGAGTTAATAACACTACCCAGAGTTATCCTTTCCATTCTATGATTCTTCTGCCATGCATACTATGACTCCAGAATTGTTTGTATGTATGTGTACGACAACAGCATGCTGATCCTTTTTATGAGGGTTACACATGTAAATTCAAAAATTTAAGAAGATGATGCAAAAAATGATATAAGTTAAAACAGATCAAAGCATTTATCAAATACTTACCAGAGTCTGAATCTTACAAAAAATGAAAAAACATTCTTTAGATTTGCACAAAACTAACATTGTAATATGAAGACATTTGGATTTTGTGCCAATCTTGACTAACCTATAGTCACTGCACAAGCTCAAGATCTATTAAACACATATCAAGCATGTTTTGTATTGCATATTTATTATCTATAGAAAACTCTGGCATTGTTAAGCTTTTCCAATTTGTAGTTTGCTTTTGGTTTTAACCAATAAATTTTATTTTCATTCTTCACTGATATAACATGTCTCAAACTTTATTTGAGAAATAATGATTCTATCAAATGACAATTATTTTATTCTATTGTACACTAAAATTCTGGCATTTATCTTACTACTTTGTTTGCATTATCACAGAATAGAAACATTTTTTCTCTCCCTTTAATTAAAAACAGTGGAGCAGATTATGCTAAGTGGACTATTAGAATGATATGGAAAAAACAAATGCCGAATGTCTTCTCTGATATAAAGGGGGTGACTCAAAATGGGGTAGGGAGGAAGAGCATGGGAAAAAGATTACCTCAACATAGGGAAGAGAGGTGAGAGGGAAAGGAAGGGAGAAAGGGAATTGTATGGAAGGTGGAAGGAGACCCTCATCATTATACAAAATACATGTATGAAGATGTGAGAAAAAAAAGGAATAGCATCACCTTAGATTGGGTAGAGAGAAGTTATGGGAGGGGAGGGGAGGGGATGGGGGGCAAGGAAGGATAGTAGAATGAAATAGACATTATTATTACTGTGAGTATATATGTGACTGCGTGACAAATTTGATTCTGCAACCTGTACAACTCAGAAAAATAAGAAATTATATCCCATCTGATTAAAATATATGATATGTCAAGGTCATTGTACTGTCATGTGTAACTAATTAAAACAAATAAAAAATTAAAAAAAAAAAAACAGTGAAGAGTCGATTCCCTCACAGTAATGTGAGATGTTGCTGGTCATCAAGAGCAAAGTTTGAACTTAAAAGTAAACATTACTTTGTCAATGGTTTCATTTGAAACATTTTATCTGCTTTGAGAGGTCCACATTATTCTAGTTTTAGGCAATAAAAATAGTATTAAAGATATAAGCAACATGAATTTTGTTGAGGTGCTTAGTAGTTTTGAAAACTTTTCAAAAACTGCTTAAATGTTTTGAAATAGAAACTATTTATCAGCAAAATTATTTTCACCATCCACACAATAAATAGTGTCATCCTTGCATGGTACACAATCTATGTTGCAATTTATCAATACCATTTATGGGAAAGACAGCCATAGATAATAATTCAATAGGCTTGAGTTTATTTAAATGACATTCTATTTACAATAAATAAATAAATAGAAAGTTTTCAAGTGGCAGTTTACTAACTTCTGAAGTCATCATTACGATTTTTTATCAGTTAATTTATATATA
>NW_026000251.1:0-2124 GCF_001458135.2 Marmota marmota marmota
ATATATGTATTTATTTAGTTATCCATGGACCTTTATTTTATTCATTTATTTATATGTGGTGCTGAGAATCAAACCCAGTGCCTCACACATGCTAGGTAAGTGCTCTGCCACTGAGCCACAACCTCAGCCCCAGGCAGCGTTTCTTTAAGTGGGCTGCCTGGTGACCTTGTTCTCTGCTCTCCCCTCAGATGAAGTCATTGGGCAGGTGCTAAGCACACTCAAGTCTGAAGATGTCCCTTATACAGCAGCTCTCACAGCAGTCCGCCCCTCCAGGGTATGTGCATTACCAGCAAGGGTTCTGAGGCATGTGGGGAGAGGCAGTGTGGTGAGTCTGCCTAAAGGCGGAGCATGTGCTAGGAGTCTGCCTAGAGGTGAAGTATATGCAAGGCCTCCTAGAAGCCCCAGGGCTCATGGAAGCAGTTGGAGGATTACCCCAGTGGGGCAGCTCTGGGAGGATTAGGAGGAGCAGTCAAGTTCTGCCTCCTCCATCTAGGGCAGCTTTCCATCTTTCTTTGTGAGCCTTATGGGCTGCATTCTTGAACATAGTCCACGAGATCCTAAGTTTGAGGGAGGGAAAATATCATCAGGGCTAGGGGCCCATGGAAAAGCTTCCTGGAGAAAACTGCCTTCTCAGACTTCTAGGACTTTTAGGTGGTGGACAGGGTGCCCAATAGGGAGAGATGGGAGAGCAGGACAGTGGGTCAGGACTTGCTCCCAAGGCTGTTGAAAGAAGGCTTATTGGGTGTTTCTGCAGGTGGCTCGTGATGTAGCCATGGTGGCTGGGGGACTAGGTCGCCAGCTACTCCAAGAACAAGTGGCACCAGCTGTGATCCATCCTCCTGTGAGTTATAATGACACTGCCCCGCGGATCCTGTTCTGGGCCCAGAACTTCTCTGTGGCATACAGGGAGCAGTGGGAAGATCTGACTTCCCTCACCTTTGGGGTGCAAGTGCTCAACTTGACTGGCTCCTCCTGGAATGACTCCATTGCCACGTAAGGGCACTAGGCTGGGGAGGAATGAGCCACCACACATGGCCTTCCTGCCAGTGTGGGACAGGGGCAGGGATCCAGGGGCAGGTATGTGTGTTGTGGGTGAGGGTGGTCTTGGTGGGCTCTATTCACCAGGGATAGGTGGTATCTCAGGGTGGAGCTACTAGAGGGGGAGGTACTCACAGTTTTGCCTCCCTGTGCTCCCTAGGCCTTGGTTGGGACCTGGGAACCTGGTGCTTCCCCCTTGAAGGAAACCTTAGGCCTGTGTGTGGTCAGATACCAGACCAGCTACAACAATCAGTTCTAGGGCCCCCATACCCTCCCATTTCCCCTTACCCCAAAGCCCAAACTAGGCAATTCAGTGACTCTAACAGGGAGCTAAAAGGAGGGGAAGTAGACTCAGGGGGACCAGAGAAAGGAACCCTAAGCTAGAGGCACAGCACCTGGGTGTTGGCTTCTACCTCCTCGCTCTGTTCTTAAGTTGGTTACGACTGGAGCCTTAGTTTCCCCATCTATCAAGTGGTAACACTGCATCTTCAGGTGACTATGAGGAACTGGGGCAGCTTAGGCAGGAGCAGACTGAGGAGCTTGCTCCTCTAAGCCACCCAAGGCCCTCCTGGAGACTGATAGCACATCTCTATCTCACCTTGCAGGCTCTCGCTGACCTATGAACAGCTCTTTGATACCACAGTGACGTTCAAGTGAGTCATTCAAGTGGGATGGATGTAGCTCAGTGGTAGAGTGCTTGCCTAGCATGTGGAGGGCCCTAGGTTCAATCCCCAGCACTGCAAAAAAAAAGACAAATAAATAAAACACAAGTGAGTCCTGAAATAGTTAAGATATAGGTGGGGGCTACTGTCATTTCAGTCTCCCCTGCTTACCTGACACCCCTAACACCTCCTCCAGGTTCATTCTGGCTAACCGCTTCTACCCAGTATCTGCCCGGCACTGGTTTACCATGGATCGCCTCGAAATCCACAGCAATGGCTCTGTCACCTACTTCAATGCTTCCCAGATCACAGGGCCTAGCATCTACTCCTTTCACTGCGAGTATGTCAGCAGTCTTAGCAAGAAGGGCAGTCTCCTTGTAGCCCGCACACAGCCTTCCCTGTGGCAGATGACTCTTCAGGACTT
>NW_026000252.1:0-2227 GCF_001458135.2 Marmota marmota marmota
CACCTCCCTTGATGTTCCCTTTCCCTTCCACATGGCACAGTGAACAAATATTGGCGCACACAACATCACACAGGACAGGAACTGTGGGTGTAGTCATCTTTGGCTGTCCACGTTTTCCCTATACCTACTGCCTGCCTTCACCATGTAGTAGGGGACTGGGATCCTGGTTGTCTCTTGACCTCAGTATAATTGACTCAAATGACCAGGACACCTGTGGGCTTGACTGATGTCATGGGTCACATCTTAGTTGCTGTGTGACTTTAAGCTAGCTGCTTGGTCTTTCTATTCTCAGGTTTCCTCATGTACACAACAGTTTTTGTAGTAGTGTTGTTGTGAGAATGAAATGAGCGTATGTATGAGTGTGTGTGTGTATAAATTTACTTTTATTTTCAGAGATGGTGTCTTGCTATTTGCCAAGCTGACCTTGGACTCCTGGGATCAAGTCATCCTCCTGCCTCAGCCTCTCAAGTAGCTGGGACTATAGGTGTGTCCTACTCTGCGTGGCCAAATCAATATTTCTGAAACACTCATGGCTATGTCTTTACCATATTAATCACCCAATATATTGCCATCTTGTCCTCTTGGTAAGGCCTCAGAAACTGTTTTTCTTGACATTTACCATTTAAAGCTCCTAGTTTCCCACCATAGACTGTCTGGCTTCATGAACTGAATCTGGCAGTTAAGGGCTCTTTTAAGAAATTCATTGTTTAATTGACAAATATTTTTCATGTTCAACATGACATTTTAGAAACATACATCTTGGAATGGCTAAATTAAGCTCATGTGACATACATATTGCCTTACATATTTATCATTTTTGAGGTAAGATACTTGATACTTGAAATCTACTCTCAACAATTTTTAAGAATATGATATATTGTTATTAACTTTAGGTACCATGTTATACTATAGATATATTAAACTTGTTCTTCTTGTCTAAGTGAAATTTTGTACATTTTGAGCAACATATCTCCAGCTCCTCCATACCCCCCACTCTTGGTAACCATCATTCTACTCTTTGGTTCTATAATTTTAAAAATTCCACATATGAGAGAGATCACATAGCATTTGTCTTTTTGTGCCTCCCTTATTTTACTTAGCTTAATGTCCTTCACATTCACCCATGTTATTAGAAATGACAGGCTTTCCTTATTTTTAATGACTGAAGAGTATTCTGGACTCTCTCATTTGAGGACCTGGAGATAAGGGCTGGGGAGAATGAAGTGGCTAAAGTTTGCTAGACAGACTACTGGAGAGGGAGTGTACAGAGGAACACTTAACAGAGCTGCAGAAAGATGTGTGTGGTAATCAAACTACCCAAGAATGGGGGGAAAGCCACCCAAGAAAATTTGAGGGAATAGTAGCTAGAAATACAAAATGTCCAGTATCCCAACGAGGTCGCGATGTCTGACATCTAATAGAACATTACCAGTCGTACAAAGAATCAATAAAATACAACTCTAATGGGGGAAAACAATCAACTGAAACTGACCTGCAACTGACATAGATATTAAAACTGGCAGAAAAGGGATAATAAAACAACTACTATAACTGTATGTGTATGTTCAAAAGGATAAAAAGAGACAAGGAAGACATCAAAACAGCCCCAATCAAACTTCTTGTTGTAATGAAGAAAATTACAGTATTTAAGATGAAGACTATACTAGATACAATGAACATCAGCTTTGACATGACAAAAAATTAGTGAACTTGAACAGATAGGAGAAGACATGATCCAAAATGAAACACAAAGGATAAAAAACAATATAGAAACTAAAAGAACACCAGTGAGCTGTAGGACAACCTCAAACAACCCCAGGCATATGCAATCAGCATCCTCCTTTAAGGGGGAATATTTGGAGAAATGATACCAGGTTCTGAATTTGATTCAAATTTTCAAAAACTGCTGATGAAGAAAAAAATCTTAAGAGTAGTCGGAGGA
The DNA here is from genome assembly GCF_001458135.2 of Marmota marmota marmota. Classification (NCBI taxonomy): domain Eukaryota; kingdom Metazoa; phylum Chordata; class Mammalia; order Rodentia; family Sciuridae; genus Marmota; species Marmota marmota. The sequence goes on from NW_026000252.1 coordinate 1,943, forward strand.
AAAAAGAGTATGTTCAGAGGAATAAAGATCTGGGAGATAGCAGATTTCACAGTGGAAACAGTGCAACCCAGAGGACAACACAGCAATATCCTTAAGTATTGAAGGAAAAAAATATGCCAACCTAGAATGCTATACCTGCTGAAAATAACATTCATAAACAAGGGTAAGGGCTTGGGGATGTGGCTCAGGTGTAGAGCACTTGCTTAGCATGCATGATGCCCTGGGTTCAATCACTTACAGGGGGTGGGAAGGGCACAAAACAAAAACAAAAAAAAAAAAAAAAAA
>NW_026000252.1:3745-11442 GCF_001458135.2 Marmota marmota marmota
AAAAAAAAAAAAAAAAAAAAAAAAAAGAAAGAAAAACAAAAAACCACAAAGGTAGCAAAAATTTTGCAGACAGGGCTGGGGTTGTGGCTCAGTGGTTGAGCGCTTGCCTAGCATGAATGAGGCATTGGGTTCCATCCTCAGCACCACATAAAAATAAAATAAAGATATTGTGTCCACCTAAAACTAAAATAAAGATATTTTAAATACTTAAAAAATTGTTTTGTAGACATACTAAAACTAAGTAGATACATCACTAGCCAACCTGCACTCCTATACTACAAAAAATGTTAAGAAAGTCCTGTAGGAAAAGAAGAATAATTCCAGAGGGAAATATGGACCTACAAAAATGGACAATAGCACCAGAAACTGATGGTAACTACATGGTTTAATGATGTAAATTTTTTCTTATTATTTATGTAAATCTCTTTAAAATAATTGTATAGCTGGGCATGCTGGCCCATGCCTGTAATCCTAGTGGCTTGGGAGGCTGAGGTAGGAGTAGTGTGAGTTCAAAGCAACTTTGTGAGGCCCTATGCAACTCAGTGAGACGCTGTCTCAAATGAAAAATAAAAAAGGGCTGGGGATGTGGCTCAATGGTAAAGTACCACTGGGTTCAACTCCTGGTACCAAAAATAGATAATAACAGTAACAAAATAACATAAAATAATTATATAGATAAAATGTACCTTGTTGGGTGGCATCATATGTAGAAATAAAATATATGACATTTATAGTATAAAGATCAGGAGAAGATATGTGAATGTATATTATTAAAGTTTTTATCCTATATTTGAAGTTTCATTCTTTCCATTTTTAAAAGTAAACCTGGGTAAGATAAAGGAATATGCTATAACCCCCAAAGCAACTGTTAAAATAACAAAACAAAGCATTACAGCTACTAACTAATAAACCAACAAAGAAGTTAAAATGAAATGATAATAACTCTGTAAGCCCCAAAGAAGGCAACATAAACAACTAAAATAATTAGAAAATAAATAGAAAGATGATAGAAGTAAACCTAACCATAGAAATTATAACAAAATATTAATAATCTAAACACCCTATTTAAAATACAGAATTGTGAGAATGAATAAAGAATCAAAATGCAACTACATGCTGCCTACAGGAAACACATTTTAAATACCAAGACAATGGGAACATCGTAGGGTGCTTGCCTAGCATGTGCAATCGCCAGCACCACATACAAAAATGTCATAGAGAGAGATCAGTGAAGAATAAAAGGATGAGAATTGATACACCATTCATATGCTAATGAAAACTGAGGTTATATTAGTACCAAAGTGAATTTCAGACATCTCTTTATCTTGAATTTAAAAAATTTATTTCATAATATGCAAATGACTAATTCATCAAGAGAACATGATAATATAAAATGTTTGTGTACCTATTAACAGAGCTTCAAAATGTATTTGACAAAATCTAAAAAGCCTGCAAAAAGAAGACATATCCATAATTATAGTTAGGAATTTCAATAGCATGCTTTCAACAATTAATAGAACAAATAGGAGCCAGGTGTGGTAGTGTGCATCTGTGGTTCCAGCAACTTGGAAGTCTGAAGCAGAAGAATCACATGTTCAAAGCCAGCCTCAGCAACTTAGTGAGGCCCTAAGCAACTTAGTGATACCATGTCTCAAAAATTAAAAAAATAGGGGCTGGGGATGTGGCTCAAGTGGTAGCGCGCTGGCCTAGCATGCGTGAGGCACTGGGCTCAATTCTCAGCACCACATAAAAATAAAATAAAGATATTGTGTCCACCTAAAACTAAAAAATAAATATATATTTTTAAAAATTAATAAAATAAAAAAGGCCTGGGGATGTATCTCAGTGGTAAAGTGCCCCCTGAGTTCAATCCCCAGTACCAAAAAAAAAAAAAAAACAAGGAGCCCCAAAATGTCAGTAAAGACATTTAAGACTTGAAAAACACTAACAACTTTAAGTAACAGACATTTATAGAACACTCTGTCTAACAGAAAAAGAACACACATTATTTCAAGTACCCAGAGAATATTCCTCAGGATAGATCATATTTGGGGCCTTAAAATAAGTCTCAACTAGTTTAAGAGGACTTGAATCATAAGAATGTTTTCTTATCACAATGGAATTAAATTAGATTAAATTAGAGATGAATAACAGAAACATCTTCAGAAAAAAAATCCCCACATATTTTGAAACAAAATCACACACTTTGAAATAACACAGATGTCAAAGCAGAAGCCAAAAGGAAATTAGAAAATATTTTCAATGGAATGAAAATAAAAACATAATATCAAAATTTGTGGCACACCTCTAAAACAAGTCACTCGGTGTAAATTTATAGCACTAAACCCTTTTATTAGTAAAGAAGAAAGGCTTCAAATCAGTGACTTCAGCTCCTATCTTAAGAATGAAAATAAAAAAGCACATTAAACACTAACTAAACAGAAAGAATAACAAATCACAGTAAAAAGGTGACAAATAAACAAAAACAATGACACTAAAACCTGCTTCCTTGAGAAAAATCAGTAAAATTGACAAACTTCTCATAAGAATAATTAAGAAAAAGTGAGAAGGTAAAGATACCAACATACAGATTCTGTGTATTAAAAAATAAGGTATTATTAAGAGCAACTTTATTTTAAACCACTAGTGAAAATTTAAAGGAAGCAAATAAATTCCTTGAAAGACATAAGCAAGGAAAGCTCTTTCACAAATGCATAACCCTAAGTGAAATAAACCAATCCCCAAAAAACCAAAGGCTAAAGGTACTCTCTGATATGCAGATGCTAACACACAATGGGGCGGGGAGAATAGAAGTTCATTGGATTAGACAAGGGGGAAGGAAGAGAAAGGAGGGGGTTGGGAATAGGAATGTATCTGATATAACTTTCCTATGTACATATATGAGTATATGACCAGTATAACTCCACATCATCCTGTATCTATTTTAAAAATTGGATTTGTAGTTTAAAATATTCCCATAAAATGACACCCAGCCTAAACCACAAGAATGGGAAGTTATACTCCATGTATGTATAATATGTCAAAATATATCTATTGTCATGTACAACTAAAAAGAACAAATTCAAAAAAAGAATGCATAGCCCTAGATTTGGACTATTGGTTGTGGCTTGTTGATTCTTGGACTAGCTTGTTAAATGAGGATAACAGTACTTTTATCCTCTTTTGATTTGAGGATTGAGTAGGAACAAGCAAATAAACCACTTAGTTTAGTGACTGGCAAATAGATTTATTTTTTCCATTTTATTAATTTAAAGATTTAATATATACGTGTATATATAGAAATTTTGTTATGATCATTATACTTATTTTTGATAAGCTTTTTTAATATATCTGCTCATAAAAAAGAATGCATAGTCCTACACCTATTTTATTTTTATTTACTTACTTATTTAATTTTTGTGGTAGTGGGGATGGAACCTAGGGGTACTTTATCTCTTTTCATATTTATTTTAAGTTGTTGAGGCTGGCCTTGAAATTGCGATCCCGCTGCCTCAACTTCCTGAATCTCTGGGATTACAGTTGTGGGTCAATACACCTGGCCCCTGTATCTATTTTAAAAATTGAATTTGTAGTTTGAAATATTCCCTCAAAAATGACTCCCAGCTTAAATAACCTCACTGCTGAATCCTACCAAACGTTTAAGGATTAAATAATTCCTATTCTGTATAAGTGCTTCCAAAAAAGTTGAAAGAAAGGGATAATTCCTAACTCATTCTATGTGGACAGCATAGATACTAAAACCATTTACAGATATGACAGTAAAAAAAATTAAAGACTGTCATTCCTCATGGACATAGATGGACAAATGGTAAACTAATTTTGCATCCTTGGAATAAACCCCACTAGGCTTGATATGTTATCTTAGGCTTTTTCCTGATCTAAGCAGGAATGTATTTAGTATGTGTCATTTGAGATGTTGGCTTTAATAGTCAGATAGTAACATGAATGATACACTTATATTAAGGATTTTATTAGCATTAATTTTTGTTTAATTGAGTGTCTTAACATGAATGGGTATGGGATATATCAAATGCTTTATTCTTCTGCACTTATGAGGAGGATCATAAATTTACACTAGGCTCTATTAATATGACAAATTATTTTAATGGATTTCCTAAAATTGAAACACCTCGTACTCCTTAAATAATATGATTGATCATGATATACTTTTATTGTACTGTTGAATTTTTTTTAATAGCATTTAAGTCTTCGTGTCAATGTAAGTGAGCTTGGTCTGGAGGATTTTGTTTTGTTTTCTGTTTCTGGATCAGTTTTATAGTTATCTGAAAGACAAATTTTGTGTGGATATCTCAGGTAATTACAGTCCATAAATCTGAATCTCTCAATATACCCTCCCAAAATCCAAACAAAAGAAAAACAAATAAATATATAGAAAACCCACATCCACAACTGAGCTAGAACATAGAAAATATCCCAAATTTAAAATCTGTAATTGGAAAAGTGAGCACATCAAATCTCAATGAACTTTCTGGCAAGGATTGTTGTCACATTTCTTTACGGAGAAGGGTCTGGAAGGAACTGATTGAAAGAGAACAGAGTAGCTAATAGGACATATAACATTGACCTAAAATCACCAGCAGATAGAGAAATTCATCCTAAGTGTAGAAATACTTAAAAAGTCCTATTAGATCCCAGTTCTTACAACAAGAAAAGGGCTTGAAGAACTAATAAAATGAACAAAACAAACACCCACAATTTAACTAGAGGATTGACAATGCTCTAGCTTTCTTATTTAAATTACCTGTAAGTAGAACACTCAAGTCTCAGTGAGCTCTCTCAAGTACTCCTGTTACATTCCAACACAGAAAACAAGGGCAATCTGGTGCAAATTGTTTGTAGAGAGAAGAGGGCATCTAGCAGCAGGCCTAAAATGAATCTAAAATATTTGTCAGAAAGACTGTGTCACACCAAATAGGAAAGTATTAAAAAATTGTCCTAGAGGATCAAATATCTACTACAAGGAAGGAATTAAAAAGTGCCTCTGATTGAAACTAAGACTCAAAAGTCACTGCTTTTGGTAGAGAAGAGGGTAAAAAAGGTGAGAATCTTTACCCTTTGAAGATTGGGTAGTGAAGGATGTTCAAGAAGAAAAATAAAAGGGCAAAATTTGGGACTTTGCAAGAGAAGGAAAACCAAAATATAGCAGAACATACAATTCTTTCTAGTACCACCTGCTCACCAAAAAATAAAACTACTCTGCCAAACAAACAGAAGAGGGTGCCCTTGAACTAGAATTTTAAAACTGCCACGAATCCATGAAATGGTTAGGCAAAAAATACAACTATTATAAGAATAAGAAAGAAAAGGTAGGACCTTTGCTGATAAAATCTGAACACCCCCCAAAAAAATTATGATAGTGAAAAAAGTAAAATAACACTCCTGCCTAAGTTTCCCATTGTTCCTGTGACAAATTACCGCCAGCTTATTGAAACAACACAAATTTATTATCTTACAGTTCTGGAGATCAGAAGTCTGAAATGGGTCTTACTAATAAAATCAAGGTGTTGGCAGAGACATGTTCTTTCTGAAGGATTTAAGAAAAAAAATCTATTTCCTTGTCTTTTTCAGCTTCCAGCCAGTTGCACTTGTGGTCTCTTCCTCCATCTGAAAAGTATATCAAATGTGAAAAAAAGGGGAGCACAAAACAGAACCATGATTTGTTAGATTGAAATTATAGTTATTAGTACAAATTCATGGTGTGATACAGGATAGATCACATGATTAATAAATAGATGTGTAAACAAATAGGTTTGTATGTATGTATACATTTACGTATACATGTACTGATGTGCATACATGTATTTACATACACATATTTCCTAGCTCTGCTCACTCAAAGAACCTCAAATCAGTGACACACCACAGTAGTAATGAACATACTTAATGCTTAGATCTTCACTGGAAGAAGCCATTCTGCACTAAAAAGAATCAGTTCCTGGGAGAAATGACAGATCTCAGCGCTAGGACTAGGAAAGTACATTATGAACTTAGAACATCATGTTGTTCAGAAAATATGAAGTGGTCAAAGAATGGTAGGTATGTGTCAAAAGGACAGAGAGGCCATATTAAAGTGTGTACTAGTGGCCAAATCAGGCACAATTTGGTATCAGTACAAATTATGACAGTAGTAGTTAACTCACTGAAAAAAATAAGAATCCACTATGGAAATAAGAAAAAAAAAGGGGGGGGGGACTCTTCTTTTACTGTGGATTATGAAATAATGAGTGTAGAAGGAATGGTAGAAGTAGAAAATCACCATTTGGCAGCCTCATGCTAATCACTGAAACCCAGCAGATATCACCTTAATAAAATGATCACAAAGTTAACAGCACTAGTAATGGGACATATTGGTTTTTTTTTTATGCTACTGGGGATGGAACCCAGGGCCTTGCACATGCTAGACCAGTGCTCTACACCCTATACCTTTTGGTGCAGGGACTGGGGATTGAACTGAGGGGCACTGGACCACTGAACCACATCCCCAGGTCTATTTTGTATTTTATTTAGAGACAGGGTCTCACTCAGTTGCTTAGCACCTCACTTTTGCTGAGGCTGGCTTTGATCCTTCTGCCTCAGTCTCCCGAGCCACTGGGATTATAGGTGTGCGCCCAGCTCATCCTCAGCCCTTTTGAAATTTCATTTATTTTTTTAAAAAATTAAAATTTTTTTTCACATTTTTATTAGTGCATCATAGTTGTGCATGTTGATGGGATTTGTTGTTACATATTCGTACTTGCACACAATATAATAATATAATTGGGCCAATATCACTCCCAGCACTTCACCCTTCCTTTTCCATCCCCCACTCCTTGGTCCCTTTTCTCTATTGATCTCCCTTTGATTTTTAGGAGATCCATCCCCACCTTCCTTTTTCCTCTTTCCACATGAGAGGAAAACATATGACCCTTGACCTTCTGAGTTTGACTTATGGAATTTTATTTTGAGACAGGGTTCACTGAGTTGTCCAGACTGGCCTGAAATTTACAATCTTTCTGCTTCAGCTTCTTCAGTCTCTGGGATTACAGGAATGTGCCACTATGCCTGGTTCAAATTGACAATTTTTGGCTGTTTGATATGATTCACTGAGAATAAATCACTTATGTGATATATATACACACACATATATTTTTTTTTCCAGTGCTGGGGATCAAACCCAGGGCCTTGTACTTGCTAGGCAAGAGCTCTGCCACTGAACTCCATCACCAGCCTACTTTTGTGATATTATTGTCAAAAGTACATAACCTGAAAATCGTGAGGAAACATTAGGCAAACCCAAATTGAGAGACACTCTGCATAATAACTACTAGGTACTCCTCAGAAATACCAAAATCATAAAAGGCAAAGAAAAATTGATTAAGTGTTCCAGATTAAAGGAACACGTGATCTTTAACATGGCAATTAAATACAACTCATGATCCTGAATTTTGTTTTCTGTAAAGGACATTATAAGAACATTATTAAAATCTGAATAAGGTCTGTAGATATGACAATAATATTGTATTAATATTAATTTTTTGATACTTGTAATTCTGCTTTGGTGATGAAAGAGAATGACTTTCTTTGTTGGAAATACAAACTGAAGTACCGTGTCTTCAACTTACTTTATATGTGCCAGAAAAATTTTTTTACATACAAATGTGTGTGTGTGTGTATAT
>NW_026000252.1:14975-87132 GCF_001458135.2 Marmota marmota marmota
TCACCATGTTGGCTTAGGAACTAACTTCCTTAACAAGACTCCTAAAGCCCAAGAAGTAAAATCAAGAATCAATAAATGGGATGAATTCAAACTAAAAAATCTTTTCAGCAAAGGAAACAATCAATAACATGAAGAGAGAGCCTACAGAATGGGAGAAAATCTTTACCATTTATCCAGGATACATAAAGAACTCAAAAACTTAACACCAAAAAAAAAAAAACCCAGATAACCCAATAAATAAGTGGGCAAAGGAACTGAACAGACACTCCACAGAAGAAATACAATTGATCAACAAATATATGAAAAATTGTTCAACATATCTAGCAATTAGAGAAATGCAAATCAAAACACTGAGATTCCATCTCACTCCAGTAAGAAAGGCAAACATCAAGAATACAAGCAACAATAAATGTTGGTGAGGATGTGAGGAGAAAGGTACACTCATACAGTGCTGGTTGGACTGCAAATTGGTGCAACCACTAGGGAAAGCAGTATGAAGATTCCTCAGAAAACTTAGAATGGAACCATCATTTGACCCAGTCATCCCACTCCTAGGTTTATACCCAAAGGACATAAAATCAGTATATTACAGTGGTGCAGCCACATCAATGTTTATAGCAGCTCAATTCACAATAACCAAACTCTGGAAACAAACTAGGTGCCCTTCAACAGATGAATGGATAAAGAAAATGTGCTATACTACTCAGCCTTAAAAAAGAATGAAATTATGGCATTTGCCGGTAAATGGATGTAACTGGAGAATAGTATGCTAAGCAAAATAAGCCAATTCCAAAGAACCAAAGCCCAAATGTTTTCTCTGATGTGCGGATGCTAATTCACAACAGAGGGGTGGAGAATAGAGTAATTTGGACTAGATAGAGGGGAGAGAAAGGAGGGGAAGGGGCATGGTGGTAGAAATGGTAGTAGAATTAATTGGACATTATTACCCTTAATATGTGCATATATGATTGCATGACCTGTGTAACTCTACATCATGTACAACCAGATGAATGAGAAGTTATACTCCATTTATGTAATATGTGTCAAAATGCATTCTCCTGTCATGTATAACTAATTAGAACAAATAAAAAATATATTAAAAAGTCCCCTTGTCAACTTCACAGATAGTAATCTCCTTATACCATACTTAATATCCCCAAACAATAACAAAATCATAATCCCACCCAACATAATACAATATCCATTGTATACAATGGAAAACCCACGAATCCTTTTCCCAGAAGAGAAAAGTTCCTGAGTGATGTTTGTTCTTGTCCTAATATTCTAAAACCTAAATATTCAGAGGTAAGATTCACAATATTCAAATACCAGTATAAAGTCAATACACATTAGTGAATAAGAAAACAAAGATATTTGCTTAATGTGCACATGAATACAAATATACTCATTAGAAAACAAGGGAGACTAGGGGACTGAAATGGAGAAAACTATGTTAATTCATAAAACTACATTTATGAATATGTCAAATGAACCTACCTATTATGTATGACTGTAATGCACTAAATTTTTTTAAAAATGAAGAAAATACTCATACTGTTGCCCTACAGTATTATATCAGCCAAAACCCAAAGAAGCCTACCAAATATTGTTATCTTTTCTTAGTTGTGCTACCAAAGTTCAGTGACTTAGTTCCAGACTCTTAAGAATTCCATTAATAAAGCAGGACATGGAATTTGATGAAGTTCTCTCATGCTCCAGAGGGCTTCTACTTTCTCTTCATCAGCTCCAGTGAACATGATGTCATCACTGTAAAAGGACTGTTCAATGATTTGTGTAATATCAAAATGATTGTCACCACTCTAGACCATTTTGTGACAGAAAACAGAGATTTGACATAGTACTAGAGTAAGAGAAGAAAGTGAAGCAGGTTTTCCATTTTGCTAAGAGGTAGACCACTTATTACCTTATTGGAGAGGATGAGGGTTAATGTATCTGCTAGGTCAATATCTGAAAAAAAGGAGGTACTGATTCTCCAGACCTAGAGATAAGGGGTAGTTGAAGAAGATTCACACTGAAATGACATTCTTGTAGGTTTCTAGGGTTGGAGACCCACAACTAGTTGAGAACCACATGTCTGCATCAATCTTGAGCACAGTTGAAAAGGATTAAGATATTTATGGGAAAAGCCATGAATTTGTATGAATGGATCAACAAGTACGAGCACGAGGGCATGCATATGGGCTGGGTCTAGATCTTGGAAGGCCATAAGAAGGCTGGAGAGTCAGTCTCTTCTTAAATAGTGTCCCACATACAAGTTCACATGTGTCTCTCTTGTACACTCTCTAAAGGTCTTGAAAAGCAGGGGAAAGTGGCATCCATCCAGGCCAGCACTAGGGCACACCTATGCTGCTGTAAGAAATTCCCCAGGTGCTTACATGGTCATAAAGCTTTCAGAGGTCCACAGAGCAGCTTGCAACAATATAAAGCACATTCCTACTCTCCTACTTCCTCCTAAAAGCCCCATTTGCTTCCATTCTGGGTCTGATATCACCCAAGCTTTAGGCCTGGTCTGGCTGGGGGACCCAGGCTCTTCATCCCAGAAGTCCCTTTATGTCAGTGGCTTTGCTTTCTGAGTAATGAGATGAGTTTGAGTAGCTGGGGCCCTAGCATAGCTAACCCTTTCCAACCAATGGTCTCATGTAGCTGGATTTTATTCATTGCCATTAAATTCAACATTTCAGAGGAAATATTGTCCAGGACTTCTTGTCTTCATCTCTTTTTCCTTTTAGCAAATAGAACCTCTGCCTGATTACACTCCTGCTCCCACCCCCACCCCAAGCCCAGAGTCAAGTGGAATAATTGCAGGGAAGTTACCATGTTTTCTGCAGAGATAAGAAATGGGAAATTCAATATGTGTTTACAATGATAGCAAAGTTAAAATAGCTCATCTCATGCTACATTGCCAAATGAAGGATAACAGAGACATAAACATTGTCCTTAAAAACATTCTTTTGGAAGAAAAGTATGAATCGAATCATTTACTGGAGTACTGTTTGAACAGATGGTGTGATTAACAGCTAACATGTAAGCCATCTTGGGAGTTTATGGAAAAGTAAACAAGTGGAGCTAAAAAGAAATCACTTTATTCCCCAAAAGGTTCTTTCATTCATTTTACTAGGAAAGTTGGAAAGCCTGTGTTTTGAAGCTGTGCTTCCTTTTTGAAGGTTAGGAGTGAGCAGGAGAGTCTCTTCAGAGCAAGACCACTTGGATGCGGGGTTGAGCTCCAAACTCACTTGCTGAGGGAAGATAGGGGTCTGAACAGCCAGATGCCTCCTGGTCAGCCACTAAGGACGCTCTGTTCATCTTTGATTGTTCTGAATGGCTTGGTGTGCTTTGAGGGAGGGAAGAGGAGTTAAGATGTAGGAACCAATTGTGCTCTCTGAACTCTGAAAAAGCACTTTCCAAGGACAGTTTTCTCTAAGGCTAGTCCAATGTCCTTGGGAGTCATGTGTTTGTTAGAAGGCTGTGTGATGGTTTAGAGGTGAGGTGGCCCTCAAAAACTCCTCCAGTGTGTGACAATGACAGGAAGTTCAGAGGTAAAATGATCGGGTCAGGAGAGTCTTAACCTAAACAGTGCATTGATCCACTTGAATGGATTAACTAAGTGGTAGCTATAGGCAGGTAGGATGTGGCTGGAGGAGGTGGGTTACTGGGGATGTGTCTTGGGGGTTTATATTTTTTCCCTGGTGAGTGAGAACTCTCTCTGCTTCCTGACTGTCAAGTCCTGAGCTGCTTTCCTCCACCACGCCCTTCTGCCATGATGTTCTGCCTTCCCTCAGGCCCAGAGCCATGGAGTTGGCCATCTATGGGCTGAGACCTCTGAAACCATGAGCCCCAAATAAACTTTTCCTCCTCCAAAATTGTTCTTATCAGGTCTTTTGGTTGCAGCAGCATAAAGGCCGAATAAGATAGGCCAGTTTTCCCAATAGGGAAACTGAGGTACATAAAGGAGGAAGGGACCCACCAAGAGCTGCCACTGACACCCTGGCCTGTGGGTTTCCAGAGCTCTAGGAAGAAGCAGCAGTTAATAGAGGAAAGAGCAATGAGCAGGACATCTGAGACATGGGTATTAAAGTCTCCTCTGTGGGCTGGGGATGTGGCTCAAGCGGTAGCGCGCTCGCCTGGCATGCGTGCGGCCTGGGTTCGATCCTCAGCACCACATACAAACAAAGATTGTGTCTGCCGAAAACTAAAAATAAATATTAAAAAAATTCTCTCTCTCTCTCTCTCTCTCTCTGTCTCTCTTTAAAAAAATAAAAATAAAAAATAAAGTCTCCTCTGCTAGTTCATGCCTTGGGGACAACAGCTGCTCCCTTAGGCTCCACGGCCTCTCCAACTTTAAGGTGTGGCTTCCATACCAGATGATGGGCTCTAACATCATCCGTTCAGTACTAAAATGGTATTGAGAGACCAAGTGGCTTCCCCAGCCCCATTCATGACCATCCTCATCTGACATAAGGAGAAAGTAAGTGCTTGGATTCTGGGACCACTGAGGCCACCATGCCACCACTTAGGCAAACCTCGAAGGGGCTGGCTGACCTTTGGCAGAGCTCTTTCCCTGCTGCCTTCACCAGAGCACATTCTTCTGAGTGATGGCCACCACAAGCGGCCTGTGCACTTGTTCATTCATCCAACATGTGTTGAGTGTGCAGTAATGCTCGGGCATCGTGCTCGACACTGGGGAAACACTGGTGAGCAAGAGGGATATAGTTTCTCTCCTTCCAAACTAGACCCAGTGGGAGACATGGAAGTGGCCAGATAATTAAAACATAGAGGGATAAATGTGAGCACAAGGAAAGTGAACTGGAGCTCTAGCTGAGGAGTCAGGGTCGTGATGTTGGCACCAAACTAAGTTTTCATTAGCCATCCAGATATTAAGAATTCTACAGGTGGACTGTTGCAGATTTGCTTGCCTTTCATCCTGACATGTGGTCCTACTTAGATGCACATGTTGCTTTCCCAGGCATTAGAGCCAAAAGCTGCCAGGAAGGCAATGAAACCTTTTTATGTTTCCAAAGATCTAGCAACTTAATTAAAGAGGAAGAGAACTTCAGTGATAATAATCCAGAAATAAACACTTTCTCTTGGGCATGTTCTTGTAAATATTTCTGAGCTCTTTCATGTGAATGGCCTTTAAATTTCCTCTCTGGAACTGAATCCTGGAGACTTTGAAATAGTTTCCTTTTGCAGTTTGAAACCTTGGATAGTATATCCTAGCAGGTGTACTAGTACCTAGTACCTAGTACCTGCTTTCCTGAGGTTTTTTGGCTTGTTTCTTGTTTGTGTAAAGGACTGTGAGAATGTTCCTCTCCCCATCTTTGAATTACATTGGGAATTCACTCCAGGTCTCTAGTAAATGGAATGGAAAAACTTACAGTGTGTTCTGTGTTGATATGGGACACTGCTCACCACAGGGACTCATTCCTGGGATGGAATGATCCATTTGGAACATTGCTCCAGGTCAACAAAAGAAAGGAATTCCTTCGGGTACCTATGTGCTATAACACTCACCCTTTTGCACCTCACTTTACAGTCACTTCCGTCCAAGTGCCATCCTCACCAATCCTTAACCAGTTTTAAGTTCCTGCAACTAATGACAGTATCTTGGTCTTCCTGACAGGCCACTCGCCTAGGGCCAATGCCTTGTATGTGGTAGGTGCTCATTCAATATTTAGCCAATGCCCAAACTTCCAATATTTTTTACTGAACTCTTAGTACTGTTTTATTGGCATGTTAAGCCTGCCATAATTCATTTTCAAAGGTAGCCACCTTCATTCTTTTCCACGTGGCACTAATATTGTTTCATTATTTAACCAGGTGTTAAACAGCATGCTCTAACTACTTAATTCAAAGGAGTTTTCAGATTTTACAACTTTATATTTGTTCATCTCAAGTGATTTTTAAAAAATATTCATTATTTAGTTGTAGTTGGACACAATATCTTTATTTTATTTATTTATTTTTATGTGGTGCTGAGGATTGAACCCAGGGCCTCCCACGTGCTTGGCGAGCGCTCTACCACTGAGCCACAACCCCAGCCTCTCAAGTGATTTTTTAATGTACTTTCTGGCCTTATAGATCATATGCTTCTCCCAGGAGAGAAAGGAATGGTACATTTGACCTTTTAATTCACCATGCTGGCACTTTGATTAGAGTACAATTCAACGAAGGAAACACAGTGAAAGTAAAGAATTATGATTCCTTTATTTTATTTTAAGATAGGGTCTTGCTAAGTTGCTGAGGCTGGCTTTGAGTTTGTGATCCATCTGCCTCAGCCTCCCAAGTCGCTGGGATTACAGGCATGCCCCATTGCACCTATCTTATAATTCCTTCTATGTCAACAAATAATTTACTTATTTGGTTTTTTTAGTGACCATGACAAACTTTATATTGATTTACTGATAAAGAATCAAGTATTATTCACTATGTTTTTTATATTCTTTATCCATAGAGAGAAAAACAATACAAAACAAAATCATTAGCAATTAAATATATCTGAAATCAGAGCTAGAAGAGTCTTTAATGATTGTGAAAATGGTCGGATACATACATTTTCTATAGTGTTTCATAATGGTTGTGAAATAAGCAAAGTAATGGGGAAAAGGCCCAAATGTTGATAGCAGTCATGGCTAAAAGGTGATTCTGGGTGGTTTTGTCTAATTGCTTATAGTTTTCTGTAGTTTCCACATTTTCTGCTTTGATTGAAAAAACTTGATTATAAATACTAATTGTCTAATGAGGTCCTTTTGCTTTAGAGATGAGATGACTATAATCCTAGGTATTCTGGTAAAACAAGTTCAAGACATCTGGCTTCAGGACTCTAAGACTGATTTGTTCCCAATTCTGATTTGGGAAAGACATGGATTTTTGACCTCATTTTTCAATTTATCCAAATATCTTAATAAAATAAGTTCTGTATGCCTTTTTTTAAAAAAATATTTATTTATTTTTTTAGTTATCGGCGGGCACAACATCTTTGTTTGTATGTGGTGCTGAGGATCGAACCCGGGTCACACACATGCCAGGCGAGCGCGCTACCGCTTGAGCCACATCCCCAGCCCTCTGTATGCCTTTTAAAAAACAGTACTCATTCTAAAGTCAAGTGAGAAAACATGGTTTTACATGAGCAATGAATGTTTACAAAGGCTTCCTCTTTCTTTATCATGCTATAGCCATTTCGACAATTGTCTTGTCAGGATACCCCTCGCCATACTCTCTACTGCCTCCTCTCAGTCATCTGTTCTTCCTAAGTGCCCATTCACCCAGGGATCCTCATCATCTTGTACAAAACATTGGACTGGATTGGCAAGTGGCTGTCACTGTGTGTGAGTATAAATTGGTGTCAACAAAGAAAACCTGAACTTTTGACATGATAGGTGCTAATTCTTGTTAACTGCTAAATCCTCATAATTAAATTGGCATAAGTTTCACCCCAGGGTCAGGAGATCTACAAACTGGAAGACTTAAATATAGACTTCTTGGAGGACACTGAGAATGGAGATTGAGATTAACAAAATATTTCCAGGTCTTAATTCTATAAGAGACTCATAGGGTATAGAGGGCCACAAAGGAATGCTGTTTTAAGCATTCCTTTGAAGTCCTTTAAGACTTTTGGATATGTTTTTTTTTTTTTTATCAGATGTATGTTTTTGAAAAGATTTTCTCCTACTTTGTGAATTGTCACTTCATTCTCTAAATAGTGTCTTTTGCAGAGCAAAAGTTTTCATTTGAATGAAAATGCAATTTAACAAGATTTTCTCTCATAGGTCATGTTTTTGCTGTTATGTCTAAAACATCATCCCCAAACCAAAGGCCAGCTACATTTTCTCCTATGTTATCTTCTAAAAACTGTATTGTTTGCATTTTTATTTAGGTCTATGATCCATTTCAAGTTTGCCTGTATCTAGATCCATATTTTAAATGCAGATGTCCAGTTGCTTAAGCACCATTTGTTGCAAAGAGTCTTCTTTCCACATTCAATTTCCTTTATTCCTTTGCCAAAGATGAATTGACTATATTTGTGTGCATCTATTTCTGTACTCTCTATTCTGTTTCACTGATCTATTTGTTTATTCTTTAGCCAAATACCACAGTGTCTTCATTACTGTAGCTTTATATTGTCTTGATGTCAGGTCATGTTAGTCCTTCAATTTTGTTCTTCAGTTTTGTGTTGGCTATTCTGGGTCTTTTGCCACTCCAAACAAACTTAAGAATAAGTTTGTCAATGTATATTAAAACATTATGCTTGGATTTTTGTTCGGTTTGTGTTGAATCTATAAAGTTGGGAAGAACTGTTATCTTAATAAGTCTTCTCCCTTCAGCATGCAAAATCTCTCCATTTACTTAGCTCATTCTTGGTTTGTTGAAAACCACAGCATTATAGTATTGTTCAAATATATGTCCCCTCTACATTTTTGTAAAATGCATTTAGATATTTCATTTGTTTTGGTGCAACAGTAATTGGTGTTTTGTTCTTAATTAGAAACTCCAAGTGTTCATTTCTGATGTACATGAAAATAGTTGGCTTTTGTAAATTAATATTTCATCCTGTAATCTTCATTACATTAGTTCAAGAAGGGTTTTGTGGGGCTTCTAAGTAGGTAATAATATAATCTGTGGAAAATATTTCTTATTTTCTGATCTCTATACCATTTATTTATTTGTTTGTTTGTTTTGGCACCAGGGATTAAACCCAGGGGGTATTCAACCATTGAGCCACATCCCCAGCCCTTTTTAAAATATTTTATTTAGAGACAGGGTCTTGCTAAATTGCCTAGGGCCTCACAAAGTTGCTGAGGCTGGCTTTGAACTTGTGTTCTTCCTCCCTCAGGCTCTGGAATTAAAGGTGTGTGTCACGGTGCCCAGCCCATTTATTTCCTTTTCTTATATTAATGCATTCGCCATTATTTCCAGTAAAAAGTTGAATAGGAGTGATGAGAAGAGGCTTATATGTCTTATTCTTAATATCAGGGAGAAATCTAGTTTCTCACCATCGAGTATAATGTTATCTGTAAGTTTTTTTCACAGATGTTGTTTATCAACTTGAAGGAGATCCTCTCACTTGTTTTCTGAGAGTATTTATGATGAACAGGTGCAGGACTTTATCAAGTGCTTTTTCTAAGTATGTTGATATGACCATATGATTATTCTTCTTTAAGCTTTTGATGTGAATTACATTAATTGAATTTTGAATGTTGAGTCATTCTTGAATACTTAAAATAAATCTCACTTGGTTGTGGTACATAATTCTTGTTTTTACATTATTGGACATGATTTACTAATATTTTTGGAAGATTTCTGCTTCTATGTTCATGATAAATATTTCTCTATAGTTTTACTTTCTTCTACTGTCTTTGTCTAGTTTAGTATTAGGGTAGTGTAGCCTTGTAGAATGAGTTAGGACGTATTCTCTCTGCTTCTATTTTCTGTGAGAAATTATAAAAAAAATCACAGCATTTATGCTCTAAATACTTAGTAGAATTCATCTGAGCATGGTCCTTTCTGTTGTGGGTGGTTATTAATAGTCTGTATAACCTCCTTAATAGATATAGGCCTATTTGGATTATCTATTCCTCCTTGTATGAAGTTTTACTGTATATGAAGTCTTTGAAGGAACTGGTCCATTTCATCTAAGTTATCAAATTTCTAGGCATAGATATGATTTTCTTGGTTATCCTAGATTAAATTTTATCAATTTTTTCAGAGAGCCAGCTTTTGGTTTTGTTGATTTTCACTAGTAATCTCTTGTTTTCAATTTCACTGACTTCTAGTTTAATTTTTATCATTTCTTTTATTCTGTGTACTTGGATTTTAATTTGCTCTTTTTTTAGGTTCCCTAAGGCAAATCCCTATATTATTGATTTTAGATCTTTCTTTATAACATGTGCATCAATGCTATAGATTTCTATGTGAGTGTTGCCTTCACTCCATTCCACAAGTTTTGATGAGTTGTACCTTCATTTACATTTAGTTCCAAATATTAAAAAAAATTCTTTAGACTTCTTTGACTCATTTGTTATTTAGAAATGCATTGTTTAATCTCCAAGTATTTGGGGATTTTGTGGCTATTTCTATTATTGATTTCTAGTTTAATTCCATTGTGAAGTGGGCCCATATTTGCATGATTTCTATTCCTTTGAATTTGATAAAGTATGTTTTATATATGGGAGAATGTGCCATGGGAGCTAGAGAAGAATGTGTATTCTGCCGTTGTTGGATGCAGTATTCTATAAATGTCAATTAGATTGAGTTGATTGATGGTGCTGCTCAGTTTTTCTTGTTTTTTTTTTTCTGCCTGCTTCATCTGTCAATTACTGATAAGGGAGCACTGAATTCTTCACCATGATAGTGGATTTGTCTATTTCTCCTTGTAGTTCTGTCAGTTTTTGCATCATGTGACTTTAACTCTCTAGTATTAGGTACTTGCATATTCAACATTGTCATGTTTTTGGACAGTTGATCCCTTTAAAATTATATAATATCGTACTTTAAACATGAAAATTGTTATTGTTTTGTAGTCTGTTTTTATATATTAATAGTTATCCCAGCATTCTTTTGATTATTGTTAGCAAAGTATATCTTTTTCCAGCTCATTACTTTTAATATATCAGTTTCTTGTATGCAGCATATAGATGTGTTGTATATTTTCCCATTCTGACAGTTTATTTTTTAGGTTGCTGGGGATTGAACCCAGGGGTGCTCTACCACTGAGCTATATTCCCCATGAACCCCCGCCTTTTTGAGACAGAGTCTTGCTAAATTGTGAGGCCAGCCTTCAACTTGTGGTCCTCCTGCCTCTGACTCCTGAGTAGCTTTAATTACAGACAAGTGCCAATGTACTTGGCAGTTTCTTATCTTTTAATTGGTGTTTTTAGATCATTCATATTTAAAGCGAATAGTAATAGAGTTGGGTAAATAGCTACTATTTTTGAAACTCTTTTTTATTCATTGCTCTTTTTCTTTGTTCTTCTTTTGTATTCCACTTTTTGTTTGATCTAGTCTGTTTTGTTTTGTTTTGTACTGGGGGTTTAACCTAGAGGCATCATATCCCCAGCCCTTTTTATTTTGTATTTTGAGACAGGATCTCACTGAGTTGCTTACGGCCTCCTCGATAAGTTGCTGAGGCTGGCCTTGAACTTGCAATCCTCCTATCTCAGCCTCCCAAAACACTAAGATTACAGGAATATACCACTGCACCCAACTCTAATTTGATTTTAATTGGGCAATTACATGATTTCATTTTCTTTCCTCTCTTAATATATCAATTATACCTATTTTTAATTTTTTAGTGCAACACTAGAGTTCAAAGCATACATTTACAACTAACCTAAGTCCACTTTCAAGTAGCACTATACTGTTTGCATACAGTGCAGCTACCTTATAGCAGAGTATTCCTAATTCCTTCTATCCTTTATAACATTACTGTCATACATTCACATGTGTTGCTTTTATTATTTTGCAAAAGCTCTTATCTGTTAGATCAGTTAAAAATAATCAAAATATCCACCTTTATGCGTTAGGATGGTTACTATACCAGAAAATTAACAAGTGTTAGTGAGAATGCATAGAAATCATATTCATTGTGCAGTTTTGGTAGAAATAAAAAATCATGCTGCCATTATTGAAAACAGAATAGCATTTCCTCAAAAAATAGAAAAATATGAAAACCACATTATCCAGCAATTCTACTTCTGAGTATTTATCAAAAGCATTGAAAACAGGGTCTTGAGAAGATACTTGCACACCCATGGTCATAGCAGCATTATTCACAATAGCTAAGAGGTAGAAGCATGGGCTGGGGTTGTGGCTTAGGGGTAGTGCCTTTGCCTAGCACATGTGAGGCCCTGAGTTTGATCCTCAGTACCACGTAAATAAAATAAAATAAAGATATTGTGTTCAACTACAACTAAAAAATAAATATTAAAAAAAGAGGTAGAGGGGCTGGGGCTGTAGCTCAGTAGTAGAGCAGTCGCCTCGTATGTGTGAGGCACTGGGTTCAATCCTCAGCACCACATAAAAATAAATAAAGATACTATGTCCATCTACAACTAAAAAAAATATTTAAAAAAAGAGGTAGAACCAACCCAAGATTCTAACCACAGATGAACAGATAATAAAAATGTGGCGTAGGGCTAAGGCTGTGGCTCAGCGGTAGAGCATGTGTGAGGCCCTGGGTTCGATTCTCAGCACCACATAAATAAAATTAAAAGGTATTGTGTCCATTTACAACTAAAAATATTTTTAAAAATGTGATGTATACATATCATGGGATATTATTCAGCTTTCAAAAGGAACAAATTTCTGACATGTGCTACAACATGGATGAACCTTGAGGACATTGTGCTAAATGAAGTAAGCAAGCCACCAAAAAACACTTATGTGAGGTACCTAGAATAGTTAATTTCATGGATCCAGAAAGTAGAATGGTAGTTGGAAGAGGATTGGGGAAGCAAGGATTATGAAGCTATTTTTTAATGTTTCAGCTTTGCAAGATTAAAGGATATTTGTAGACTGGTTAATGTTAGTGTATTTATAAATACTGACTTGCACCCTTAAAACGGTTATCATGGTAAATTTTATGTCATGTATTTTTTATTAGAAATTTTAAAAAATTAAAGGCTTAAGTTAAATTATGAATTTTTATTTTTCATTCATTTTTCCTTGTTTTACAATTCTTCTGAAACTGATATATAGATTGGATGCCATCCAAAACAAAGACTTGTTTGATTTTTTAAAAATGACCAAATGATCATACAGCTCATATGGAAATTCAAAGTACCTAGGATAGCCAAAGAACATTGAGAAAAAAAAAAACTTTTGAGATGAGCATTGCCTGATTTTAGTATTTATTATAAAGCTCCAGTGAATAAGGTAGTGTGTTCATGGTATAAAAACAGACAAATCAATGAAATAGAAATGAATTCTGATATATACCCATATACTTATATTGACAACTAAGTTTTGACAAAGGTGCAAACACAATATAGTGGGCTAATGATAGCCTTTTTGAGAAATGGTGCCAGAACAATTAGCTAATCACATATAGCAAAATAACTCCAATCTATATCTTGCAATATGTATTATCTAAAGTTATTAATCTTTTAGAAGAAGATATAGTAGAAAACTTCTGTTACCTTGGGTTAGTCAACAATGTCTTAGATACAACTGAAAGCATAATCCATAAGAGAACAAATTAATTAACTAAATTTCATCAAAATTATAAATTTCTACTCTTTACAGATACTGTTAAAGAAATCACATGTCACAGACTGAAAGGGTGATCTAATAAAAGATTTATATCCAGAATGTAAAGAGATTCACATCAAGATGCATTTATATCCAGAATATAAAAATTGTATTAAAATAATCCAATTTTTAAGTGGGCAAAATATTTGCAGAAACATTTCACCCATGAAGACAAATGAATGGTACTAAGTATATAAAAACTATGATTGACCTCATTATTCATCAGGGAAATGCAAATGATAAACACAGTGTGTGTTCCATTATACACTTATTCAAGTGTGAGGTGGCCACATTTACTTCCATCCTGGGGTAGTCTGAAGATGGGGGAAAATGGCAACACATATCAGCCTTTGACTTAAGATATATACCACATCTTATAAGACCCTAATGTTATAGATTATTTTACCTGGAACTGAGACTTTTAAAGGTCATTCCTCCATTTTATCATTTGGTGGAACAAATGCTAAGACCTATGATTTTTGTAGGTGTATGTCCATTGCCTTCCTTTTCTCCCTACAAAATGAATTATTTTGTTAAAGTTAATATTATATGAAATTTCATGGCAATGAATAAGATATTTTTAGTTTACATATGGTGGTGATAGCCAAACATTGTGTTCAATAAAGGCAAATCTTTATCTAGAACAAGTATTTATTTTTGTGAGGACATAGCACACATATTCCCAATATGATGGCATACACGTGCCTGCAGATGAATGACTTGCCCCAAACAAAATGGTGCCATATTGGGGATCAGCCTTTGTCTCTGTTCATATCATTTTAGAATTTCCGCAATGTTGGTAGCACGATTAGCCCTGGTGAGAGGAAGTCTTTGGTTTTGAAGACATAGCTTTCTTCACTATTGCCATTACTACTTCATACAAAGGCCCACTGGGCAAGCTTCTGGATGGTATTGGAAAAGATGCTCACTGGCATTCACAGATTATGTCATCTTGCCTACTTGATTACTGACATCCTCATCTTGCAATGCATGCCTTCTGACTGGCAATTAGAACATGTATATCTTCACATTCTGTCTCTATTCAGAGAGGTTCATTAATTTACTTTTCTCTGAAACTTTTTTTTTCACAGAATTTTCATCCTATTCTTTCAAATTCTCCTCCACCCGTCTAATATGTAAGCCATTTTTCATGAAGCATTATAGATCAGTATCTCTAGGCCCTAGTGGACAAGCAGATGTACTGCCCATGCTTCTGCCCCTGGGAGGATTTCCATTCACCATTGTTTTTATATCTGACACTGAATGGGATGAGAATGCAGTGCTTGGCCACTGCAGGTTGATGCCAGCATGCTCAGTAGACCCACTCTAGAACCAGGCCCATAATATTTTTGTTCTTATGCCTGCTTATAGGATACTCTTTGTGATGCCATAGGTTTTGGCAGAAGGTGCAGCCATGCAAATAGGGGTAGACACCTGGAGTGTGATCACCTGCTTGTGGACATGCTCTGGTCTGTTTTATGTATTGCATTTACATTTTATACTGAACACATCCCTTTTTTTGGTATATTCAATAATATCCTGCTCAGAATGGGAAGCTCAGGTCACATTATCACTTGTTGCCCTGTAGTCAGATATGTAGTCTCTATCAGGCCCAGTAACAAATTAGAAATTGCTTTGCAAATGGAGAATACTTTGTTGACAGAAGATATAGCCCTGGGGTCCTTGCCATAATTCAACTGCTAGAATTCCATAAAATTTTCCATTTGTCCCGATATTTCTAACACCAATGGATTTATTGGGTGATGGGCCCAAGTGGCAAGGAAGCTTGCATTATAGCTTGAACTTTTTGTGAGGTTTCTCTCTACTCTTGATTCTATTAAAAATCAGCATGCTATTGGGTTGTCCAGTAAGTGGAGTGGAGCATCACAACTAATTATGGTATATTTTACCTTCTCCAAAACTCAAAGAGGCCTATTAAATGTTGTGACTTTTTTTGTTATGGATATATCATGCTATAGCAAACTCCGTTTTACTTTATAGGCTATATCCCTACATGTCCACATTACCATACTCCTAGAAATGTCACCAAGGTCCCATACTTCTGAACTTTCATGGGGTTTATCTTCCATTTTTTTTTTTAAATATTTATTTTTTAGTTTTAGGTGGACACAATATCTTTATTTTATTTTTATGTGGTGCTGAGAATCGAACCCAGTGCCTCACGCATGCTAGGCGAGCGTGCTACCACTTGAGCCACATCCCCAGCCCCTATCTTCCACTTTTTAACATGTGTGCCTAAGAGCATTTAAAGTGCCTGTTACTTCCCTACCAGTTTAATTAGCATAATTACATAAATGCAATAGACCAACATAATGTCTTCTGGAATAGTGAGATGATCAAGATTATTTTGGACTATACTATGACAGAGAACAGGAAAATAGACTTTGCTTAATTTAAGACTGAGAAAGTGTACAATTATCCCTACCAGGTGAAGTTCAGTGAACTGTTTATGGTTATCTTTTCTGACGGAACTTTAAGAGAAAGCATTTGCTAGGAAAATAGCTATATAACAAGTGGCAAAAGCTGTTTAACTTTGCTCCAGTAAAGATACCATATTTGAACCTGCAGCTGTGAATTGCATCACGACCTAATTTTGTTTATAATAATCCACAGTGATTTCCAAGGCCATGTGGTTTCTGCATTGGACAAAGAGGGGAATTAGATAAGGATGTTTTAGGAATTGACATCCAGGCATCTTTCCAGGCCTTGGTATTGGCACTGATCTCTGTAGTTCCCTCAAAAGATAAGTATAGTCAGCTTTCCATATCCATGGGTTGTTATTCATGGATTCAACCAACCACAGATTGAAAATATTTGGAACAAAAAAAACAATTTTGTGTGCACTAAATACATTCATTTTTCTTGTCATTACTCCCCTAAAAAATACAGTATAGCAGCTACTTACACAGCATTTACATCATGCTGGGTATTATCTAGAGATGATTTAAAATATATGGGAGCACTGGGCATTGTGGCATACACCTGTGATCCCAGTGGCTCCAGAGGCTGAGGCAGGAGGATCTCGAGTTCAAAGCCAGCCTCAGCAAAAGCAAGATACTAAGCAACTCAGTGAGACCCTGTCTCTAAATAAAATACAAAATAGGGCTGGGGATGTGTCTAAGTGGTTGAGTACCCCTGAGTTCAATCCCCAGTACTCCCCTGCAAAATAAAAATAAAATAATTTTTCAAAAAAATTCTTTTTGCCTCACATATCTAAGACTGGATATGGAGAAGGCAGTAACTAGGAAACATCAAATATGGTGAAAAAAAAAAAGCCCTAACAAAAAGTTTTTCTCGCCAAATAGTGGACCAGGAAAGGATCAGCCTAGCAAGACTGAAAACTTTTAGAAAATAATTGCTCTCTCACAGCCAGACACCACATTTAAAACTGTGGCTCTAATTTCAATTGTGCCAGCAAATTTCAAAGATTCCCATCCTCATCATGCTATAATGTGCTACCCTCAAACCCGACAACCACTGGAGTGGTTATCAGAGGAGGCTTCATGGAAATTCATGTGTTTTACCACCACCCAGTGATAACAAAGTTAACTTCCTTCCTCCCCCTAAAATGTCAGTGGAGACTATATGGAGAATAGTAATAAAGCACTCCTATGCCTCCTATCCAGGAAATTATCAGCATAGGCCTATTGGGCATCCAGAAATTCCACCCTTGCCCATCAATAATGAGGAGACCTCCTCTCTAGTATCATAGGAGGCTGAATGAGAATCTGAACTTCTACTTCCACCTGGTAGTAAAGGAAAAGTTATGCTTCTTTCCTTCCACTGACAGAGCAGTGTCTAAATAAGTGAATAAATAAAATAAAATAAATCCAAGGGGTGGGAGGGGAAGGGAGGGAGCATGGAGTTAGAAGTGATGGTGGAATGTGATTGTCATCATTATCCAAAGAACATGTAGGAAGACACAAATTGGTGTGGATATACTTTGTATATAACCAGAGATATGAAAAATTGTGTTCTATATGTGTAATATGAATTGTAATGCATTCTGCTGTCATATATAAATTAAAAAATAATTAAAAAATAAAATAAATCCAAACTGAAGACTTAAGATCCAGAGTCTTATAACATAATAGTCTTAATACACAGCTTCCAAACAAAAATCACTCTTCATTCCAGGAAGATCTCAAACCAAATGAGAAAAGACAATCCATAGCTGCCCAAACTGAAATAACAAAGACATTAGATGTATATAAAAAGATTTTAAAGCAGTTATCACAAAGATGCTTTAATGATGAATCATAAACATGCTTGAAACAAATGAAATAACAGAGGTTCGGCAAAGACATAAGATATAAAGAAGAAACAAATGGAAATTTTAGAATTGAAAAAAAAAATGGCAACTGAAACAAAACACTGAATGGATGGTTTCAACAGCAGAATGTAGAGGACAGAAGAATTAGTGAATTTGAAAATAGGATGAGGTATTATCCAGTATCAAAAACAAATAAAAATCAGTTAGATAAAAATGATCATATTCAAGTCTGTGGAACTAAAGAAAAAGGTCTCACATTCAGGGCTGGGGATGCAGCTCAGCAGCAGTGTGCTTGCCCAGGATGCATAAGGCCCCTGAGTTCAATTCCCAGCACACACACAGATGCAAAAAATCTAACAATCTTGCAATTGGTGTCATGGAAGGAGATGGGAAAGGGAGCAGGACCAAAAAGTACTCAAATAAATAATAGCTGAAAAAACCCTAAATTTGGCAAACATACATCTATAGAAACAAGAAGCTAAGCCAGGGGCTGAGGTTGTGGCTCAGTGGTAGAGCACTTGCCTAGCAAGTGTGAGGCACTGGGTTCGATCCTCAGCACCACATATAAATAAATAAATAAAATAAAGGTATTGTGTCCATCTACAACTAAAAGTATGTTTTAAAAAAGAAGCTAGGGCAAACTCAAACAGGATAAACACAAAGAAATCCACACTGGAACACACCATACTGAAACTTCTAAAAACTGAAGGCAAAATAATAATTTGATAGCAGCTAGAGAAGAACAACATTATTTACAGGAAAACAATTATTTCAATGGCAGCTGATTTGTCACCATAAAACATGGAAACCAGAGGAACCAGCACATTTTTTTCAAATGGTAAAAGAAAATCACATTCAAGTGAGAATTTTATATCCAGTGAAAATATCCTTCAAGAATTAAGCAGAAATAAACATATTTTGGGTGAAAGAGAATTAAGAGAGTGTGTCACCATTAGACATATTCTAAAACAATGACTAAAAGAAGTTCTGTAAATATAAAGTAAACAAGGAAAGAAGGATCTTGGCATTCCAGGGAGTAAAAAACAACAACAAAAACCACACACACACACACACAGTCATCAAAAATATGAAAGTATGAATAAATGCAATATTGTCCTCCTTTTGAGTCCCCAAGTCATGTTTCATGGTTGAAGC
Source organism: Marmota marmota marmota (assembly GCF_001458135.2). Classification (NCBI taxonomy): domain Eukaryota; kingdom Metazoa; phylum Chordata; class Mammalia; order Rodentia; family Sciuridae; genus Marmota; species Marmota marmota. The sequence continues at coordinate 33,691 of NW_026000252.1, forward strand.
AGAAATTATGACACTTTTAATATAAATGTATGGCTACAAATGTATGTAGAGGAACTACTCAAAACACCTATGCTATAACTGTAGAAGGGTAAAGGAATATAAAAGATAGAAGGATTCTACACTTCACAAAAACTATTTAGCACCAGTAGACTGTGTTGTTACTTATATGTGATACAATACCTAGAGCAACCTCTCAAAAACTATGCCAAGAGACAATGCTGAAAATCACTAGAAGTAAATAAAAATGGTATTCCATGAAACCATTCAAATAACCTACAGGAAGGTAGGAAAAGAAAAATAGTGAAACAAAAAACAGAGAGTACAAACCAAAATAATAAGTAAAATGGCACACTTAAGCCCCACCATAGCAATATTTGCATTGAATATACAAATTAAAGATAGAGATTGGCAGAGTATATATAAAAACATGACCCAACCATATACTGTTTACAAAAAAACCTCACTCCAAATATAAAGCTATAAACAAGTTTTAAGTAAAAAGGATGGGAAAATACATATCATGAAAACATTAAACGTATTAACATCCAATTAACATCCAATGAAGCAGATTTCAAAGCAAAGTACCACAGAGAGAAATGTTATATAAAGGGTCAATCCTGCAGGGTGTGGTGGCATAGATTTATAATCCCAGTTACTTGGGAGCCTGAGGCAGGAGAATCTCAAGTTCATGGGCAGCCTGGGCCATTCAGTAGGACCCTGTTTCAAATCAAAAAAAGAAGAGAGAAAGGGCTGGTGGTGTAGCCTAGTGATAGATTTTTTTGTGTGTGGAGGGGTACCGGGGATTGAACCCAGGGGTGCTTAACCAATGAGCTACATCTCCAGCCCTTTTTATATTTTATTTAGAGACAGGGGTCTCCCTGAGTTGCTTAGGGCCTTGCTAAATTTCTGAGGCTGGCTTTGAACTTGCATTCCTTCTGCCTTAGCCTCCTAAGCCGCTGAGCTGCTGGGATTACAGGTGTGTGACACCACACCCAGTTTATAGTTGGAATTTTTGAAATAAGTCTCTTCTATTCTTCTTCAAAAGTGGCTTTGAATAAAACTATTTTCCTACCAATTTGACTGAGAATATTTCTGGAGCAGTGAGCCAGCAGTGTAACCTGGCCTCTTCCCCCCTGGGTGGTATTAGTGTCACCAAGTGACAATTGGATGAAATGGTGAAATAGAGAATTCCACAGTTATAGCTGGAGACTACAACACCTCTCTATCAGTAATTGATAGAACATCTACCAAAAACAAAACAAAACAAAAAAACCACCAAGAATACAGAATTCAACAACATCAAGTAGCAGAATCTAATCAAAATTTGTAGAACCACTCCACCAAATGACAGCAGAATATACATTCTTTGTAAGTGCCCACAGAATATACACCAAGATAGAATATAACCAAAGCAATAAAATAAGCATAAAACATTTTATAAAAATTGATATCATGTACAGTGGTTCTCTGATGAAAATGGAATCAAATTAGAAATCAACAACAGAATAGAACAGGTAAATCACACTGGAAATTAAACAAATACTTGCAAATTAAACAAAACACTTCCACATAATCCAGGGGACAAAGAGAAGTCTTGAGGAAAACAAAAAAAAATAATTACCTGAATAAAAATTAAAATAAAACATCAACATTTGTGGGAAACAGATAAGGTAAGTGCTGAGAGGAAAATTTATAGAACTAAATCTAATATTAGGAAAAGAGAAAAGGTCTGAGATCAATTATCTAGAATTCTCACTTAAGAAATTGACAGAAGGAAAGCAAAACAAACCTAGTGTAAGCAGGAGGAAGAAAATAATAAACATAAATCACTGAATTAATAATCAGAAAACAATATTGAAAATAAAAGATCAACACAATTGACAAGTTCGACATATGATGGAGAAAAAGGAAAATATATATTAATATCAGGAAGTAAGTCACTACACTTCAAATCAAACATCAAAATAAGAGAAAATAAGGGAATACTATAGACAAGTCTATATTCATAAATGAGTTAGATAAAATAGTTCAATTCTTCAAAAAATGCAAACTATCACAACTCATTCAATATGAAATGGCTAAGTTGAATAACCCTATAATTAACAAGGGAATTAAATTTATAATTTCAAAATTCTCCCCCACCAAAAAAAAAAAAGAAAGAAAGAAATTTCCAGGCTCAGATGGTTTCACTGGACAATTCTGTCAAAGTTTTAAGGAAATATTTACATCAAAAAAGAAGAGGCAGGAGATGGGCGTGGTGACATGGTGGCACACATCTGTAATCCTATAGCTTGGGAGGCCGAGACAGGAGGATCAAGAGTTCAAAGCCAGCCTCAGTAATGACGAGGCGCTAAGCAACTCAGTGAGACCCTGTCTTTAAATAAAATACAAAATAGGGCTGGGGATGTGGCTCAGTGGTTGAGTGCCCCTGAGTTCAATCCCTGGTGCCAAAATAAACAAACAAACAAATAAATAAATAAATAAAAGACAGTAATCCTCAACTCAGTAAAGACCACTTATGAAAAACTAATTGTTAACATAATTAAGGTCTAAAGTTTGAGTGCTTTCTCCTTATATTAGGAACAATGCAAGGATGCCCACTGTCACCACTCTTACTCAATATATCGATAGATATTCTAGCCAGTGCAATATGTTTAGAATATTAAATAAAAGACATATGGATCAGCTGGGTACAGTGGTGCATGCCTGTAATCCCAGCTATTCAGTAGACTGAGACCAGTGGATCACAAGTTGAAAGGCACCCTCAGCAACATATCGAGGCCCTAAGCAACTCAGTGAGACCCTGTCTTTGAATAAAATATAAAAAAGGAAAGGGGATGTAGCTCAGTGGTTAAGCACCCCTGAGTTCAATCCCCGGTGCCTGCCTAACAAACAAACAAACAAACAAACGAAAACAACAGCAAAGATATATGGATCGGGAAGAAAGAAATAAAACTGTTCTAATTTAAAGATTGTTTGGTTATCCAAACAGAAAATCCCAAGGAATCTACAAAAAAGTAATGATATCAACAACCAATTCCTATTAATAGTGGTTTGCAACAAAAAATTGACATTAAAAATACAATAATATTTATAATTGCTCAAAAAATGAAATAGGCATGGGCTGGGATTATAGCTCAGTGATATGTGAAGCACTGGGTTCTATTCTCAGCACCACATATAAATAAATAAAAAAAGGTCCATAGACAGACAAAAAAATTTTTTAAATGAAACAGGCATAATTAGCAAAACATGGGAAGGGAATTCACACAATTTTGGTGGAAAAACCAAAGATATAAGTAAGTGGAGATATATACATGCTTATAAAGATTCAACATGGGAAAAATGTCAATTTTCCACCAAATGATACACTGATTTAACATAATTCCTATCAAAATCCAAGATTTTTAAAGATAGATACAAGACTATTCTAAAATGTGTATAGAAAGGCAAAGCAACCAAAATAGTTTAAACAATTTTTGAAGGATTTCAGAAATCAGTCTGGTTTCAAGATTTGGTTTACAGCTACAATAATCAAGGCTGTGTGTGATACGGTCCAAAGGAAAAAGATGTAAATCAACAAAACAGACAATCTAGAAATAGACCTGCACAAATATGACCAAATGGTTATTAAAAAAGGTGCAAAAGCAATTCAATAGAGGAAAATAGCATTTTCAAAAAGATTTTGGAACAACAATAAAATAAACTTTTACATAAGTCTAATACCATATTCAAACATTAACTCAAAATGGATAATAATATAAATATAAAATATAAAACTAAAGCATTTACTCAAAAAAGAAAATCTTCATGATCTACATATGATATGTAGATCTTTTAGACTTGACCTTAAAAGCAAGTTATATGAGAGGAAAATTTAATAAATTGTATGAGACAATTTAAAACTTTTGCTTTTAGAGCTGGGCATATTGGTGCACACCTGTAATCTCCACGACATGAGAGGTGAGGCAGGAGGATCATAATTTCAAGGCCATCCTGGGCAACTTAGGAAGACCCTGTCTCAGAATAAAATAAAAAGGACTGGGAATATAGCTAAGTAGTGAAGACCCTCTCTCTGACCTTCTGGGTTCAATCCCCAGTACCAGAAAAACAAATAACAACAACAACAAAAACCCTTTTATTTTGTTTTGTTATTTGAGACTCTGTCACGACAAGCAACAGAATGGGAAAAAATTATTTGTAAACCAAATATTCAACAAAAAATCAGTCTCGGAAGTCTACCTGTTGTATTATTTCACCTATATAAAAATAATGAAATGACAGAATTATAGAAATGGAGATCCCATTAACAAAGGCCCTGGGTTTAAGGAGATGGTGAGAGGGAGGGACATGGAGGTAGCTACAGAGGGCAACGTGAGGGATCATATATGGTGATGGATGGTCCTTCTTTTTGTGTGTGTGTATACTAGGCATTGAACCCAGGGGTGCTTAACCACTGAGCCACATTCCCAGTCCTTTTTATTTTATATTTAGAGACAGGGTGTCACTGAGTTACTTAGGGCCTCACTTAGTTGCTGAGACTGGCTTTGAACTTATGATACTTCTGCCTCAGCCTCCCCAGTAGCTGGGATTACAGGCATGAGCCACCATGCCTGGCTGCAAAGTCCTTCATCTTGGCGGTATAATGGTCAGTATATATTATAAGTATTATAATATATTATATTATAAGTATGGTATTATGAGTTTTATAAGATTTTACACTTGGGGAAAATTAGAGAAAGAGTGCAGGAGTTCTCTCTGTAGTATTCCTTATGACAGTATGTGAATCTACACTTACATCATGCTATAATATTAGTCTTTCACTTAGTAAAAGGAGAAAAAACACTAAACTTGTAAAAATAATATTTTATTTTGAGATAATTGTATACCCACATGTTCTATACATATGTCTGTATATGCATAATAGACACAAATATATATTTTTTAACACAAGGACTTTAGACCATATATATATATATATATATATGTGTGTGTGTGTGTGTGTGTGTATAAAATGGAAATTAAACTTGAATCTGTTACAGACAGAATGGAACAGGTTTTGTGTCTAAATTCAAGTTGCATAGAATTCTGAAAGTATCAACTCCAAACTAATTTCCATTATACAGTGTCTAACGACCCTCATGGTTTTTTACAAAAGAACAAACTTGCCAGCAATGTGGTGCACACTTATAATCCCAGCAGCAGGAGGATCATGAGTTCAAAGCCAGCCTCAGCAAAAGCAAGGCACTAAGCAACTCAGTGAGACCCTGTCTCTAGATAAAATACAAGATAGGGCTGGGGATATGGCTCAGTGGTCAAGTACCCCTGAGTTCAATCCCTGGTACCATCCCCCACAAAAGGACAAACTTTGTAACAGTTAAACTCACAATCATACTTTAGAGAGAAAACCTGATTGATTAACATAGAACAGCATTCTAAGGATCCTAAAGATTTAAAAGTTAAGAAAGTGTCTTATTCCATTTTCTATTGATATAACAGTATACCTGAGACTGATTAATTTATTTTAAAAATGTATTCTTGCCAGGTGTGGTGGCATATGCCTGTAATCCCAGCAGCTCTGGAGGCTGACACAGGAGGATCAGAAGTTCAAAACTGGCCTTAGCAATTTAGCAAGGCCCTAAGCTACTCAGAGAGACCTGGGTTCAATCCTGGGTAAAAAAAAAAGTGAATTCTTTATTGCTTTGGAGGCTAAGAAGTCCAAGGTTGAGAGCTCTTTCAAGCAAGGGCATTCTTGCTGGTAGGGACTCTCTGCAGAGTCCAGAGGTAGTTCAGGGCATCAGATAGTAAGATGGAACACATACAAGATACAGAACTAAACTGGTCTTTAGAACAAACCTACCTCTGAGGTAAGCCATTAAGCCATTAAGCCATGGATAGATTAGTCCATTAATGAGAGCAGAGCCCTAAAGACCTAATCACCTCTTAAAGGGTGTCACTTGTTCTCATCTCTTGATACCTAATAATGGGGATTAAATTTCAGCATGAATCTTGTTAGGTAATTCAAACTATAGTAGCAGGGATGGGCCAGAATATTATGATAGACATCTATATCTTTTGAATTCTTATTTCAGGGAATACTGAGAGTGTTAATGTCTGCAAGAAGGTAGAATAGGAGTTTCCAGGACTCATCCACTTATAACAACATCAATTCAAACAATCATCTCTATACAAAAAAATGTTCATAAGAGCTAAGGAAACCAGGTAAGAGATAACTACAACTGAATGGGGCACAAAAATAAGAAAAGACACACTAAGAGAGTAGGAAGTATAATTACACATTACTCCATCACCCTTCTCCAAAACCCACGTAATAAAACACGGAGAGAGATACTATGTGCATGGGGAAAAACAAAGTGAGATGAGCACCAGACTTGCTGTAGACTCTAACACCAGGCCCATCCTTGAGAACCCCAGCAACAAGGCCAGCCTCTGAGGACCCAGGTGCCAGATAAGCCCACTCTAGAAACCTCTAGTCAGCCCACCCCTGATTCTCTGAATGGGTATAAGAATCAAAATAGTATGGTACTAGCATAAAAACAAACATGCAGACAAATGAAAGAAAAAAAGTTTCCAGAATAAATCACACATTTATAATCAATGGATCTGGGCAAATATCAAGAAGATGCAATAGGGAAAAGATAGTTTCTTCAAAAGCTAGTGTTGGGAAAACTTATACATGCACAAGAATGAAATTGGGTTCATATATCATACCATAAATAACATCAAAATGAATTAAAAAACTAAACATATGACCTGAAACCATACAAATAGTAGAAATAAACATGGGGTAAAAAGCTCAATAACATTGGACTTAACAATGATTTTTTTGGATATAACCTTAAAAGCACAGGAAATGAAAGCAAAAATATAAAAATATACAAATATACAAATGGGATTACATGAAACTAAAAAGTTTCTTCTAACAAAGGAAATAATCAACAGAGTTAAGAGGCCACCTAAAGAATGGGAGAAAATATTTGCAAGCCATACATCTGATAAGGGGATAATATAGCAAATATATAAGAAACTCAGGGGCTGGTGATGTGGCTCAGTGATAGAGTGCTTGCCTACGATGTGTGAGGCACTGAATTTAATCCTCAGCACCACATAAAACTAAATAAATAAAATAAAAGTCCATTGACAACTACAACTATTATATATATATTATATATGTATATGTATGTGTATGTATATATATATATATATACACTCAAACAACTCAATAGCCAGAAAACAAACAACCTGCTTTAAAAAATCAACCAAGAACCTGGATAGACATTTCTCAAAAGAAGACATACCAACAGTTACATGAAAAAATGACCAACAGGTACATGAAAAAATGTTCAATATCACTAATCATCAAGGAAATGCAAATAAGAACCACAGTGAGATATCACCTCATTCTATTGGGAATGGCTGTTATCAAAACCACAAAAAACAAAAGGTAAGAAGTAGTGACAAGAATATGCAGAAAAGGGAAAACTTGTACACCACTGGTAGGAATGTAAATTAGTACAGCCATTATCAAAGATAGGAAGTTCCACACAAAAAAATAAAAAATAGAACTCCTATATGAGCCCATTTCTGAATACATGTCCAAAGGTAATTAAATATGTATGCAAAGAGAGATCTGTTCTCGGGGTTGGGGATATAGCTCAGTTGGTAGAGTGCTTGCCTCACATGCACAAGGCCTTGGGTTCAATCCCCAGCACCACACACAAAAAAAGAGATATCTGTTCTGTATATTCATTTCAACATTATTCATAATAACAATGAAGATCCAAAATCAACCTGAAGTGTTCATCAACCAATAAGTGGATGTTTTAAAATGTTCATACACATACACAATGGAAAACTGTTCCTCCTTTAGAAAGAAAAATCCTATCATTTGGGACAACATGGATGAAACTGGAGGATATTACACTAACTGAAATAAGCCAGACATAGAAAGACAAATATGGCATGATATCATTTGTAAGTAGAACCTAATGTTGAATACATAGAAGTAGAGAGAGAATGGTTGTTGGTAGGTTCCGGGGATGGAGTATATGGGGAGATACTAGTCAAAATTTACAAAGTTTTGATTTCATGGGATAAATAAGTTCTGGAGATCTAATGAACAGCATGGTAATTATAATTAATAATACTGAACTGCATATTTGAAATATGTCTAAAGAATATATCTTAAATATTTTTACCACAATAAAAATGTAACTGTGAGTCAATGAATATATATATTAATGAGCTTGACCATGATTATCATTTCACAGTGTATGTTTATAAAACGATTGTGTTGTACACCTTAGACAACAGTTTTTATTTGTCAATAATGCCTGGATAAAGGTGGAAAAAGTAAAATTCTTAACTCGGACCCTCATAGTACTATTTTAGTAGATTAAACTATCTACCTGCCTGAAAATAAATGAAAAACTGCCCAGGCAAAATTTCTCTTAGGGAGCTGAGGTTGTTGTAGCTCAGTGGTAGAGAACTTGCCTAGCATGTATGAAGTACTGGGTTCGCTTCTCAGCACCACATATAAATAAATAAAATAAAGGTTCACTGACAACTAAAGAAAAATAAAAATAGAAAAAATTTCTCTTAGGAGAAAATCTGATCTTGATTCCCCACAGTCATTGCTAAACAAAAATTTCTTTGAAATTCTCATTAAATACACTAACATGAAAGTGAACATTACTTTTAGTTAGCTAAATATAGCAACTGTTCACTCTTCCACCATCATATATTCTTCTCTTTCCTCCCCTGTACTCCTGCCCAAACCCAAACCCCTTTTTGTATTAAGCAACTCAAATATAAAGCAAGAACATATTCCCTTATGTTTCTTAAGTAGAAATAGTACTTTGAGACTGAGATTATGAATTTTTGAATCACCACAAGATTTTCCATATATTTGAATTGTGGATTCTTTTTAACCTAGTTAAATATCTGGGGTCTGTCTGTAAACTGTACATTTTTGGCAAATACCAATTTTTAAAATATGTCTACATATAGTCAAAAAGTCCTCTCCTTATTTTTGTGTGTCTGGGATTGAGGCAAAAATATCTTGAGCACTTCAAGTAGAAATATTATTTTAATATTTGCACAAAGAAAGGAAAACTATATGCCATGAATTGGCATTGTATTATTATCATGGATGCTAGAAAATGAATTCTTGTTGGTGGTTTTCTGACACCAGTGTTTAATGGTAGCTTTATTATAAGCCGTCTCTGTGTAAATAAAGGAAAATATATTTAAACAAGTAGAAATAAATGTGCATGATTCACCAGCACAGTTAACTCAAGATTTTCCAGCCTTATAACCACAACTGATAGGAAGATTTATCACCACAGCTGCCTGTGTTAAACTTCTTTTCTTTGCAGTTGAAGGAATCAAATTTCTTCTTGGAGATTAGTCACTTGCGGGGGTGTCGCCAACTGCAAAATGCTTCTGTTATGAATGAGGTGCACTTTTTTGTTGCTGTCCTCCAGCCCTACTTTGTCTTCTCTTTTTGCGTCACTCACTTACACACAGACAATTTTTAATGACTTACAGAGTCAAGTTTTCTTTAGTCGTTATTCAAACCTAAAACTTCAGTTGCCTTGTTTCATGATAATGCAGTAATCTCACATAGAAGAATGAGATGCAATGACAATTTGAATTATGTTCACAAGGATGAAATCTGAGCAGAAGAGAAAGTCTACATGAGGCGTGAAAGTGGGAAGGGAGCAAATACTTCTATAAATGTTCAAAGCACTGTGCTAGGCTCCTTATGTAAATTATCTCACCTTATTCTTTGAGCTATCTTTTTAAAATATTTTTTAGTTGTAGATGGATACAATACATTTGTTTATTTATTTATTTTTATGGGTGCTGAGGATCAAACCCAGTGCCTCACATGTGCCAGGCAAGTGCTGTACCACTGAGCTATAACCCCAGCCCTCTTGGAGCTATCTTGTAGGTGATATTCTTATTTCACATATGAGGAAATTGTCTTTCTAAGATTATGCAGCTTATTAGTAGCTAAGCAGGCATGTGAACTAAAATACAAATGATTCTAAAGCTTTTATGTTCTTTATCTCCATTTGACCATATAGCCTTTGGAGTTCAAGAAAACAGTTGGACAAGACCTTGTTATAACTAGACAAATTATAGATTTTTAAAGTTACAATTTTATGGGCAAATAATTCACATACCATGTGATTCACCCTTTTGGATTATACAATTCAATAGTTTGTAATATTTTCAGAGTTGTGCAACTTCCAGTTTTAAAATACTATCATCACCTCAAAAAGAAACTGTACAATTTAGCTATTGCCTGAGTATTATCCCATCCCCGCTCAGTCTTAAGTGACCATTAACATAATTTCCATTTCTACAGATTTGCTTATTATGTGGACATTTCATATAAATGGAATCATACAATATGTGTCCTTTTATGTTTGGCTTCTAAAATTAGCATAACGTTTTCAAGGTTCATCCTTATTGTAGCATGTGTCAGTGACTCCATTCTATTTCATGACCAAATAATATTCCATTGTATAAGGATACCACATTTTATTTTCCACAATTTATGGGGATTTGATGCTATGCTTAAGTAAGAAAATTCTAAAGCTGAAAGAGTCTTCATTGATTTATCTGCTTTATTGTATAGCTATCATATGACCCTAATTGGCTTTGTTCTACTTTTTCCTAGAGGCTTCTGGGAATATGCATCCCCACACTTGGATAGTACTGCCTCAGGATTTCTGGTAAACATTGGCTTTATGAAATCATTTTTTATTAAACAGATTTTGTTTGAATCTATATGGAGATGGAGGATCTACACAGATTAAGCCACTGTCAGTAGAAGACAGATGACAGAATAATTGAGCAAAGACTGAGATTTTAGTAAATCTACTGGACATTGGATTTATTTCATGCCATGTTTACAGGTTTGGTTTTCACTGAATTGAACAGTTGTTTTAGCAACATATAGATAGATACTTGACGTTACCATATTAGGTTGTACTAAATTGATTTCTGGAAAACCTGGTTGAAAAGCAAAAGAAATTCAAGCCAGTCACTTGACATCATAACTTGTTTGATTTTAAGTTTGAAAAAAGAAATGAATTGGCCAGTCAGTTTGCTTGAAAAATTGGCAAAAATTACTTTGTGAGGAGATACAGCCTATATGCATAAATAAACCAATAAATACCTCTTTCTGTCAGAGTTTCAGTCAATCACACAATTTATGTAATTTATGAGAGTAATAAGAATAATGAGACTAATTATAGGTTTGACAATTGACCAGGAATATATTGATATAACCTAGTTAAGTACCTGTCTTCATCAGGATCTAATAATAGCCTAAGCAATTTTATCAGCCTTTCCTGCCTCCTGAGGTCCTAAAACGAGGAGCAGAAAGGACTTTTCCAAGCAATTGTACAAATATACAGTAGACTGTAACACATTACTATGAAACCTATGAAGTCATGACCAAAATGGAATCAAGTACTCTTCAGCATTTATCTTGAATAATGACAGAATATGAATGCTTGTGAAGCATTTTAAGCTTTAAAGCCACAAATGTGCCCCAAATGGAATATACAAGAGAGCAGTGCTGGATAGAACCACAGAGTAGCACACTGGGAGAGGCTCTTCTTCAGGGTATAAATGACATTTTTTTGTGTGTGGCCTAAATCTTCCTGGTTCTTGTCACATAAGATGAATGGAATTAATACATAAAATAGAGCATATGCAACCATAATCCAGGAATTCCTCCTCAGATTTCATTTTACAGGCATATACCTTCTTTGAACTAATGTGCAACAGACCTTCAAATCCCATGTTGAGGTGATTCCATCTCATGATAAAAATGATGTTTTGTATGGAAAATACTTTATCATTTTAGAAGTATTATTGTATATATTATTCTTCTTTGTATTTATAATTTCTTATTTTAAAGTATTTTGCATATCATACATATTAACAAATGTTTTCTCAACATTGTTTATACAAATATTAAATTTCCATCATATCAAGTTTCATAAAAAAGATAAACTGAAATTATTATTCTTTCCCTTCTGTTTCTTTGCCTTCTCTTTTATGCTGTACTTTAGCAATCCTTCTGGCCATTTTTAATCCCAATTCTCATACATATTTATGAAGTTGGCATTTATGCTTTTGCTGAGAGTCATGGCCAAGATTGTAATTCTTTTCTCCCTTTTCCCCATGAGATGCTACATACATTATGTAACTTGCCTAATCTTTTTCATTGTTGTCTTGGCCAAATAGCTCCCAAAGGCTTCTGACATAGCACATTCATAGGGTACCTGCTCTGTCTGATCCTTCCTTTTCCAACATTAATTAATCCGGTCTTTTCTTTAGCAGATATTGTCCCCTTTTTTCAGTATTGAGGATTAAATCTCACTTTGCTACTGAGCTACATCCCCAACCCTTTTTATTTTTTATTTTGAGATAGGGTCTCACTAAGTTGCTGAGGCTGGCCCAAGAATTTGTATTTTCCAGCACATTCTCAGATGATGCTGATGTTGCTGGTTCGGGAGAACCACTGGACAAAGGTGAGAAAAGAACAATTACCAGTAAGTGTGAAGGAGATTCAACAGAAGTTGGACACTAATCAACAAGTTTTTTTTAAAAAATATATTTTTTAGTTATACATGGATATAATATCTTTGTTTTTTTTAAAAATTTTTATGTGGTGCTGAGGATTGAACCCAGTGCCTCACATGTACAAGGCAAGCACTCTGCTACTGAGCCACAACCCAGCCCATCAATAGGTTTTTAATATTTTTCTCAAGAAGCTTTTAGTAGCCCCAGTTTAGAGAATCAGAGAAGGTAGTTGGTTGGATTGTTGGGAGTAAGCTGATCTGTAAAGATGAAGGGAAAGGAAATTGAATGAAATGCAAATCAAAAGCAGATTAAATGAAATACCCTCATGGAGGACACTAGTTGGTGCCCTTTCCAGGACTGACTTGGTAAATACAGCTTGACTCTACCATTTTTACTGAAGTCATGATAGGCAGGCCCTCAATTGTCACTCTAGACAGGTGACTACAAATATTGCTAAACAAAATAGTGTTTTAGGTCACCTGGCCAATGCATAAATACTCCCAAACTAAGTCCAAGGGGCAACTATGGCTTTCTGAATGCCCCCACTCTCTCATGTATACCTATTTAATGTTAACTAAGCGTTGTTACATTCTGGTTTCATTATGTACATGCTTTGTACTATGCCCTCAAATGCAGAAACTGTGTCTTACTCCCATAGGCATCACCTGAAAACACTGAAGTACATGATATAGAGGATTCTCCCTACTGCTGGTCCTACTATTGAGCCAGCTCTCTCTAGCTTTATACCAATGGCAAACACTCTCTCTCACACACCAGACTATATGAAAACCACACTACACAGGGATCACTGGTTATATCACATGTTTAATTGTTGCCATGTTGTATGCACAAAGGCACTTCACATCTTTCTAACATTATATGCACATAAATCAAATTCATATATAGAGAAAACATGCTATATTCTGTTAACCTAAACCCACAAATTGCAGCACTTGCACCTATCACATTGTACTTTAGATATAGGAGACATGCTAATCTTCTCAGTAGTGTTACAGTTTTAACATAATTGCTTCTGGGATGTGCACAAACCACACTTTATGCATTGGAGGATGGCTACTTCTTATGGATCTGTAGTTAAAATGTCTCTCCCATTCCACCAATCCCACTAATGTCTCATGTCATAGTAGCAATGCCTCTCAAATTCCACCACTAAAGTGACTTTCCCATAGGCAAAACCTTAGCAGTAAGGCCTCTCAAATTACACTATGTACACTATGTATAGAATGGGTATATATAATATCTCTATGTGTGAGGTGGCACACTAACAATGAGTGAAGGACTAAGAACATCTTTGAGAGACTGCTTTACTGGCTTCCAATTAGTAACGTGGAAGAAGATGTCCTGGATAACATGGGAAAAATTTAAGATTTTTGTGGAGAACAAAGAGAAGCATTCAACTAACTTCTAAATAGCATGCATATAGATTTGTGGGCACTGTGTATTTTAGAGGCAGCTGTCACTGAGATCACACCTGCCACTTTGCTGCCTGCAGGGACTGCCCTCCAAATAACCCTGAGTAGGTGGCTGTGCCTCTAGTTACATGCTGTGAACCAGAGTCCCTAAAATCAGCTATGAAAAGTCCCTCCTCAAGTTACTCCATTTACAGATGCAATGGAAGCCATTTACAGTTTTGTTCTAAGTAGGCCCAATAAGTCTACTTTAACAGAGACAGTTCGTAATTGAGGTCATCTCTTTAGGAATTTGCTATGGAGTTGTTAAGAGGGATCAGTTTCCCAGAGCTAAAGTGAACTTTGCTATTGTAACTTGAGTTGAGGCACATAGGACAGCTGGTGATCTACCAAAAGGAAGAGAAAGCATGCTGAACAGAATAAAGGCAGCTGTGGGGTTCCCAAACACAGGGTCTATCACATCTGGCACTGGTTGAACTTCCAAATTATCTGAAGTTTTCCAAGCTGCTTTCTTCTGATTTCATGGTCACCAGTACTGAGCCTCGTGGTCATGGCTAATGGCTACTCCAATTGTTAGAATCAACAATTCCCATTCCTATACAGGGTGGTTGACTACAGCTTGAAACAGCTTCTTCAAGATATACACACATAGGCCAAAGTATGGATCTGTGGATAAAGTGTCTCTCTAGAGATCCTTTTACAAAAAGATTGCCAACCCTTCCCTGTTGGAGATATCTGTCTCTGTAAATAAGACAGGTCACGGTGAGCTAGGTTTGCAGATAAGGTAAGCAGAGTCTATAGATATTGGCCATGCAAAAGTTCTACCATTCTTTAAGGATTAGGTTAGGTGAAAAGTCAGAAATTAAACATGAATTTATGAATGCTCTTGTGGGCGGTAGTGGTTAGGAGATGGCAAGCATTTTGAAAACATAGAAAAGCCAAGTTAAATGATCAAAATAATTACATAGCACTATGTATTTTTATACATCAATGATTTTTAAAATTAATTTGCCAGAATCTCAATGATTCCAGAGATCCCACTAAACACTCTTTTAAGAAAAGGTGGTAAAAGACACCAAAGTGAAGATGACTCAGGATACTAGATATGATACTAAAGAAAGCTGTGTTGTCCAATATGATATTAATTAGCTACAGATAAGCACATATATTTAAATCAATATGAAGGGAAATTAAAACTCCAGCTCCTCAGTCACACTAGCCACAATCCAAGTACTAAATAGCAACATGTAGCTAATATATATCATATCGGACAGTATAGATGTAGAACATTTCCACCACCTCAGAAATTTCTTTTTCTTTGCAGTCCTACAGATCAATTCCAGGGACATTTTACCACTGAGCTATACCCTAGTCCTTCCTTTTCATCTTTTATTTTGAGATAGGATCTCACTAAGTTGCTGATGCTGGCCTTGAACTTGCCTCCTGTCAGCCTTGGAAGTGGCTGCTGTTACAGGTATGTGACACTACACCAGGTACCTCAAAAAGTTCTATAGTTTATGAGTGTGCATGTAGCTTATTTTTATCCTATTTGGCTGCTCTCACCAGAAATGTCCCCTCCACCAGCACATTCAACCTCACCTGAACAGTATAATAATATTTGACAGGCTAATCTGTAACTCCTTTCCAGAGAATTCCCATGACTTCACCTATGGTGCATGTTGTTATAAGACCAATCCTTGGGGCTGGGGTTGTGGCTCAGTGGAAGAGCGCTCGCGTAGCACATGAGAGGTAATAGGTTTGATCCTCAGCACCACATAAAAATAAATAAATAAATAAAATAAAGTTTTTTTTTAATTAAAAAAGACCAATTCTTGATGAACAAAGAAACTCTGAAGAGTGGTAGCTAATGGATGGTCATCTTCTCTTGATGGATGATGAAAAATGTTGATTCAAGACTTTGATTTGGTCCTTCCTACTATAATGATTCTTAACTCATAGGTCAGAAAAACAATGGGAAAGATGTCTCATTCTTGGCATCCAAGAATGCCAATTAATGTACTCAGAGACCAGAGAAAAAAACAAATGGGAATGTGGACCCATTGCCCACTACAAGATAGGCTTGGGCCAAAACTATATTTCTTGTCTGACTCTGAAAACCTCTACCTTAATCAGAGGACCATGATAGTGTTTTAGAGTTATGATAAATATCAGTTCTATATACTCTATTCTAGAACAGTCCTAAAATCTGAATATCACCTTTCTCCAGTGTAAAACTATTTTGGAAAATGGCTGAGAGCAGAAATTCCAAAGGCATATTCAGTGTTTATACTTGAAGTATCCCAGCATCATCTTTAATCAATAGATCTAGGAGCAATTTAGATCTGGGAATTGCATGAGGAAGTATTTGACATCAATCTTCTGATCTTCAACTTTATATTTTTAATTTTTTATTATAAACAATTGAAAAATAGCCTAGTTTGCTCCCCATCTAGGAACACTATGACCTATTTCAATTGTGGCAGATTTCTCTAAATCAAAGCATGGCAATTATCATTTCACCCCTGCTACCTATTATGTTAATAATGGTTGGTGGCTCAGAGTTGCCATCTGCCCTCTATATTTTCAGAATCTCATCATCCAAATTGATAGTATAGAACTCACTTCCATGGCAGAATCTCATACCATCATCTGTAGTCTACAGATAAAAACTATCACTGAGCTCAAAGTTTCTAGTATTTCTATCACTAGTGCATCCTCTTATTAAAGAGGTGGCCTCTGGCATTCCTAGGATAGAGTTGCTTTTTGAGCTTTTGAGTCTTAAATTGTAAATCCATTATAGCCCCCTGAGCTTACTTTCTCAATACTATACCAGGAAAGTTCAGGTATCTCTACCTTGGTAGCCCTTCAGCACAGCCAGTCTTCAAAAAGCTATTTGAGTAAATATTAGGATCAGCTTCAAAAACCTTGTCAGAACATTAGATTTGAATTCACAAATAAAGTACACTATAGGGATGTGACAACTACATGCCTCTTATGATCTGATTCCCCCCCCCCCAAAATAGCAAACTAGGCTATTTTTCAAAGATTGGTGAACTTTGAATAAAGCCAAAAGATTAGCTAACAATTTGCATTAATGTTAATTTCTTCAATTTGATAACTGTATTGTAAGTATATGAGAATGTCCTTAATTTTAGGAAGTATACATTAAAGAATTTATCTTTCAAGGAAATAATGTTTCCAACTTACTCTAAAATCATTAATATCTATGTATATGATGGGAGAAAAAAGAGGGGAGAAGAATAGAAAAAATAGAGGAAGGGAATTGGGAGGGAGATGGATAAAGCAAATATGAAGAAACATTAACATTTGGGGAATCTGGAGAATTTTTTGTACCATTTTTTTGTGACTTTTCTTAAGTTTGGAATCAAGTTAAGACATTTTAAAAAAATGTTTCAATGCACAGAAAATTCCCCCAACAACAGTGAATTCTTCTTTTTCAGACTTGTATTTTGCTATCTCCTGATCTTAACACAGCACCCCTACTTAGATTGCTTTGGTCCTGCCTGTACATATTCATTAGGTCTTATAATTCCTTTGATATTTAGGCTATTTCTTCGTGGATCAGATGTTATATTATATTGAACCACATGAAATTATTCAGGCTTGAAAGTACATTTTTAAGATTCTCCAAATTCAGATCTATATGTCCATGACATCAAATCCTCAAACCAATGCCCCAAGGAAGTATGTAAACTAATTATAGTACTTAAAAGCCATAAGAGTTTGCCTATACTTGCCACAAGGAGCTCTCTTTTTTAGAGCCATTATGAGTTTCACTACTGCATTTTTCTATACCAGCTAGTACTACTTTGACATTAGGCACAAATCTGTAACAGGAGGAACTATATGATCTAAATGAGGATCTTCAACTAGATCAAAGGTTATTCTACCACATCTCACCATAGAGAAAGAGACCAAATCTGGGGCTGTGGCTGTGGCTTGGTGGTTGAGTGCTTGCCTCACATGCATAAGGCACTGGGCTCAATCCTCAGCAATAAATAAATAAATGAATAAATAAATAAATAAATAAAATAAAGATATTGTGTCCATCTACAACTAAAAAATATTTAGAGAGAGAGAGAGAGAGAGAGAGAGAGAGAGAGAGAGAGAGATACACCCCAAATCTGGTTGTTCTGTTATATACACTTTCCTTAACCCTGTAGGAAACTCACATACAACCCCAGACTCATTTCAAGTCAAGGAGGTTGTAAAACCTATCACTTTCTACTTCCAGCTCCTCATTTATTTGTATACAGCCCCCAACTTTTTACATACATCCTTTTTTTGAGCTGAATCATATCCCACTCATTTATATTCTGTATGAATAATCAGAAACAATGAACTGGAGTTTTTATAATTCAATATCTTTGTTTGATCTTCTAGTTCAACTGTACTAAGAACTATAAGTAATATGAATGAATGTGGGATCTTATGAGCATTCCTCCCATACAAGTTCTGATGTACACTACAATCTTCCTTCAGGATATCCCCACATAGGGAAAAAGCCTGAATGAATTTTGATTGTCCTCCACCTTGCATAAAAGGTCATATTTAAGTTTGGAGGGGTACACAAGGTGCAAAGGCATTAGGGTAGGAGGGACAGTTAGAATCTTATCTTCAGTATTATCTGGAATGACTGACATGCTAATTATTGCATGTCCTTTGCTTTGTGTCATTCAAGTTTTGTTGAATTGAATGTCTGCCTACTTGAAAATCTCTCTAGATCTGGAAACTGTTATTGTTTTTTTTCCCCTTTCCAATCCCGAGAAGAAAATTTGGCTGTTCCCATGATCAAGAATAGAAAACTATGGGCTAGGGTTGTGGCTCAGTGGTAGAATGCTTGCCTAGCATGTGTGAGGCACTGTGATTCTCAGCACTGCATATAAATAAATAAAAATTCCATTGACAACCAAAAAATATTTTAAAAAAGGAATAGAAAACTATGGTTACAAAAAAAAGAATAAAGAAAGAAAGAAAGAAAACAATGGTTACTATCTGAAGCTTAAAACTTTTTAGATATGCAATGCTTCCAAGTCCTATACTATTCCCATGTTAAAGAAAATCATTCTACTACTCCCATGTACAAGGAACTCTGGGAGAGTGTCAAAGGTCTCTTATGCCTATATAAACCACAAAGACATTTCCTCTTGCCTCAGAACCCTACCTGGTAAAGTTACATGCTTTTCTCATTAGATTCCTAGACTACTATAAGAAAGTAACATAAACTGGGTAGCTATAAACTCTAAGCTATAAACTCTAAGCTATATTCTCTTAGAGTTCTGAGTCTAGAAGTCAAAAAATCAAAGTTTTGACAGGGCCATACTCCCTTCAAAGGCTCTAGGAAATAATCCATCATTGCCTCTTCTAGATTCTGGTGGTTTCCAGCAATAGTTGGTGTTCATTGCCTTGTAGAAACACTACTCCAAACTCTGCCTCTATCTTCCCTTGGCCTTTATCCCTGTACATCTATGTTTCTGTATCTAAAATTCCCTCTTTATATATAAGAAACTAGTTGCATTAGACTTAGGGCCCACCCTAATCCATATGGCCTCATCTTAATTTGATTATATCTTCAAAGACTATTTCTAAATAAGGTAACATTCACAGTCTCCAGATGGAATAGATTTGGGGGAACATTATTCACTCCAGTATATTCTTCCTCTGGTTTCCCAACTTCCTTAAACACAAAACAAACTCAGCTGATCTCAATTCCCCAGATAACTTATTCCAGTATTAACTCTAAACCCAAAATCTCATCTAAGTATCATCAACTCAAAAATTTTCCCCCAATTTCATCAGCTAAATTATGTATGAGTGAAACTCTGGGTATGGACCATCCTGGAACAAAATTCCTTTCTGTCCACAGACCACTGAAAATAGAAAACAAGTTATCTGTTTTCAAAATACAATGGTGAGACAGTATAGCACAGACATTGCCATTCTGAAAGGGAGAGAAATGGAAGGAACAGAAGGGGTTACTGGTCTAAAGCAAGTTTCCAACCCAGTGGGAAAAATTACATTAGGTTTGAAGGCCTGAGAGTGACCGTCTGTGGCTTGGTGCTTTGTCTTCTGGACACTCTGGGACAGTGATTCCATCCCTTCTGGCCTCTGCTCTAATTCAGAATCATTCTTCCTTAATTTTGTCCCATCTCTGTCTCTGATCAGGCCAGGAGATAGTAATAGTAACTACCCCTTAGTGTTGCTAAGAAAATGAAACAGGGAGCTGGAGGCAAAGTTCAGTGCTAGAGCTCAGAGTATATAAGGCCCTGAGTCAATTCCCAGCACTACAAAGAAAAAAAAATAAAGAAAATTAAATTGAACATTGCATGCAAAATAATATAGTGCATATCACAGTTATTAGTAATAAATAGTAATTATTATTTTATTGCACTAATTTATCTGACCATCCACCCAACCACCTAAACAAATGAGTAAGATGTGGCTATAATCTCTTCGATTCAAGAAGCAATTGAGGCATTTCAATATCTTTAGATGCTCTTCAACTCTTTCACCATCTTGGCCCACCTTAACCTAATTTGCATTTATTAAGTAGAGATGGATTCTTCCACCACAACCCAGTGAGCCATCAATTTGTGGATAAGAATCCCTGAGTAAAATATTTGACTGGAGTGCATGTTTATCATGGAAATTGTGTGTGGCTAAAATAGATGCAGTCAGGAATTATTCAAACAACATAGGCAGCATTAAAAGTCTGGAGGTACCATTTTGTCTTTTTTTTTTTTTTTGGCATCAGAGTTCAAACCCAGGGTTGCTAAACTACTGAGACACAACCCCAGCCTGTATATTCCATTTTATTTTTGATTTTGACAAAGATCACCAAAGCACTCCTATGGCAGGTCAAGGCCTGAAAATTTCTAGTGCCAATTGGTATTTATATAATCTGGAAAAACCTAGAAAGTGAATGTACCTGTTTGGCAGCAATGAACACCCTTAGTATCTGGTCTACCTTAGAGTTGCATTGCCTCTATACATTTTAGCAATTACCACATTTACTGCCTCGCTAATCTGCTGAGGCTGGCTTTGAACTCAAGATCCTTCTGCCTCAGCCTCCTGAGTTGCTAGGATTACAGGCATGTGCCACAGTGCCCGGCACCATTTTGTCCCTTGACTATGATTATGGGAGTTTTTTTTTTTTTTAAGTCTCTGCTCTCTTGGAAGACTTTTTTGTTTGTTTGTTCCAAAGGCTTTTGAGTTGGCTCATCCTCTTGGTTTTTAGGACCCAATGCTAACCCATATATACAATTTCTTACTTTAACTCTTAATCCCAAAATACATCTATGGCCATAAAACAGATAACGCACTGTTAGAGTAAGAACAAACTCTGAATATCCAGTCAATCCTCACTTTTAGTCAAGCTAGAATGTGTTTTGGATATCTATTAAAGATAGGACAGCAAAAAATTCTTTTACCAGGTATCTTCTCCATATTTGCTTAATATTTTGGTCACTGAGCAGGGCATATTGACTATTTAGGCAGAAAGCATTATTCACAATAACCAAGACATGGATTCAACCTTAGTGTCTAGGAATGAATGAATGGATAAAGAAAATGTGGTATATATACACAATGGAATACTTTTCAGTCTTTGGAGATTCCATCATTGGTGACAACATGATTGAATCTGGAGAACCTTACACTAAGTGAAATAAGCCAGACACAGAAAGACAAATATTGCATGATTTCACTTATATGTGAAATCTACAAGAGGTGAATTTATAGAAGTAGAGAGAGAAAGGTGGTTAGAAGAGTCTAGGTCAGGGTGTGGGGGGTAGTAGGGAAGATATTGATCAAAACGAACAAAGTTTCTGTTAGAAGGAATAAGTTTACAAGACCCATTGCAGCACACAGTGACCGTAGTTAATAATAATGTATACTTCAAAATTTCTAAAGAATAGATTTTAAATGTTCTCACTATACAAAATAATAAAGATGTGAGGTAATAGATGTTAATTAACTTGATATAATCATTCCACAATATATAGATATTAAAACATCAAACTATCTCATAAATAGATAAAATAATAGTGTGTTTATTAGAAATAAAACCAAAAATTAAAATAAAAATATTGGGCTGTTATTTGGAGGGGAAGAGAAGTGCCCAATGAGTTGGTGTCAATAAGCTAGCAGAAGACTTTACCTTATTCTCTATTTTGAAAGAGCCACACTGATGTTATTGTGACATAAGCTCATGAGTACAGGTCTTCCTTTTTGGGAATACAGCTGTATGAATCATCTTTATCATTTATTAGTACTTTCCAGATGAGATCATATCTTTCACCAGATGTATATTATGATTAAATCAAAGCTCTTGGATGAAGTTGCTAGAGTCAGAGTCTTCTTGGGACAAGAACAGCCCGCATCAAAAGGATAGATTCTTTTGTGGGGGAGTTTACAAAACCACAGTAGATAACAGTTGGGAATCTGGGTAGAGATAAAAACATCAAGGAACTTGAAGACTGACTATTTCAAGGGCCCATATATTTTTTCCTTCTTTGTAGTAAGTTGTTTACTGGGACTGTCAACATTGTGGAATGAATTGTTAGTAGCTTTAGTAAATTGGAGAGAGGAACTAAGACTCACTCTTCCATTCTGGGTCCTGTTTCAGTCAGAAAACAGATATAATGAGCTGATAGATAAATGGGGGATCAGAGTATTTAATTTAATAGTGAACAAGGCAAGTGCTCAATTACACCAAAACATATGTTTCTCTTATTAAAGCTAGATTGGACAACAGCATGATTCTACATCATGTACAACCAGGAGAATGAGAATTTATATCCCATTTATGTATGTTGTGTCAAAAAGCATTCTACTGTCATGTATAATTAATTAGAACAAATAAACAATTAAAAAAAAGCTAGATTGGAGAACGTGGCTGGATACTGACACAAAAATAACATCTCATTAATTTGCTGAAACAAGATTTTGAGACTTGCATGGGCAGACTCTGGCTTGAAAAGCCATCTCTAAGGAACAGAGGCTTGACTTATACACATAGCCAACAGCAAGAGCAAGAGAAAAAGAATGCGTTTCAGAGACAGAGAGAGAAAGAGAGATACAGGAAAGATAGCAAGTTTTCATACGGAGGGTATGCTGTATGCCCTAACCCAGATGTGTTTACACAGGTCCTTATACATGGGAGCAGGTAACTGCTCACATTGTTTACACATTTATCAATCTGAGTGAAGCACTGAAAGGCAGAAAGAGAGAATGAATAAGACTAACCTTGTTTTCAAATCACTTGTATTCCACCCATTTGTTTAATACGGCTCAATGGATGTTAGTTGATCACTGATCACATTAAGTATTCTTCTTTCATTGGGCAGAAGCAAGTAATGGATAGACAGAGGGGCAGAATTTCCTTCCCAATATTATCTTCAAAATGCAAAAGAGTTTATGGAAGCACTCTCTTTCTGGGGAAGAAATATTCTCTTAGCAGTACTATAGAGTGAATCCTAGAGAGTGTTGAAAGTTTCTGATGTACACTGGAGTCTCTCAATGTAGATCCTCTGGGTTGCTTTGACCAGAATTATACAATATCTTGACTGGGGATTAAGGAATTTCTCTAGTGCTTATTTGATCATTATTTTACCTTTTTTAGCATGAGCTTATCTTCACCATGTAAAGACTTGAAATACTTAAATTTTCAATGATCCTTGCCCCATGAAGTTTATTCACAAATATTAATATGGGCAAGTAGAATTCTTAGAAGGACATTATGTAAGGACCATGGTATCCCCATCAGAAGTTAAGGGCCCATTTTTTCTTTGGAGGGGAAAAGAAGTGCTCAATGAGTTGGTGTCAATAAGTTTTGAACTGGGAAGGCACTCTATAAATGTGGCAGGAAATCAGATATTAGGCACCAAATCAATCATCCCCATTCATAATGCAGGAGAATTTCTTCATCGTGTGCAAAAGCATTTCCAAATCCATCACAAATTTCTCTGGAATCCTAGCATAAGGTCATATAAGGCAAGGCAACTCTAAGGTAGACCAGATACTCAGGGTGTTCATTATTGTCAAATAGGTAAATTCACTTTCTAAGTTTTTCCTGATTATATAGATATTAATTGGCACTAGAAATTTTCAGGCATTGACCTGCCATAGGAGTGCTTTAGTGATCTTTGTCAAAATCAAGAATAAAATGGAATATATGGGTTGGGGTTGTGGGTCAATGGTAGAGTGCCTACTTGGCACGTGTGAGGCACTGGGTTCTATTCTTAGCACCACATAAAAATACATAAATAAAATAAAGGTATTGTGCCTATCTATCTACAACTATTTTTTTAAATATGGAACGTGCCAGGACCACCACTGATTCAACACAGTCACTTTTAGAAGTTACTGAATTTCTGGATCATTTCTAGGGAGCCCAGATCATTTGGGCACATTTTTTTTGTACTTGGAATTGAACCCAGGGGCATTTTACCACTGAGTTAAGTTCCAGTCCTTTATTATTTTATTTTTTGAGAGAGGGCCTGGCTAAATTGCTAAGGCTGGCCTTGAATTTGCAATTCTCTTGCCTCAGCCTCCAGAGTTGCTAGAATTACAGGTGTGTGCCACCACACCCAGCCTCATTGGGCACATTTTAA
Organism: Marmota marmota marmota; assembly: GCF_001458135.2. NCBI lineage: Eukaryota > Metazoa > Chordata > Mammalia > Rodentia > Sciuridae > Marmota > Marmota marmota. The sequence goes on from NW_026000252.1 coordinate 58,385, forward strand.
ATACAGTTAATCTTGTGAATATTAGGAAAAGTAACAAGTGAAATAAAACATTCTGGAATTTTTTTGTATATAAAAATGCTATTTGGGATATAGAATTTCTGGAATCATGCACTAAGGAGTTCAATATATGTTCATAGTCAAATGACAATTTAACTGATAAAAATTATTTTAAATCAATCATTATAAGCCTTTTGAAGTCATTCTAAGGGCATACAGAAAGTGGAAAACAATTCATTCAAGAAATGTTCTAAATCTCAGAAACTGCCTCAACTATTCCATTTCCTTCTCCCCTCTCTCAGTTTCAGATAATGAAAAGTCTACCCTGGGCATGTGCAACCAAGAAGACAGGGTTTCTTATACCCTAGGCTGGGGATACAGTTTCACCTAGGAGGAACAGGATATTGGTGTTTCTCATTCCTACCAATATTATGTTGCAGAAGCTCTATCCCATACAGACACAGCAGAAAGGACTGTGACTCTCTTCCCCAATTTATCTCCACTCATGTGGTGTAAGCTTTTTGTTGACATGCAGTTGTTCATAGTTCGTTCAAGGCAAACTTTATTTCTGCCAGGAGGGCATGCTATCAAACCTGGAATAGCAAGTACACCTAATGCAGGGCTCCCCCTTGCTCTTATAGGAGGAACTCAGGGTTACAATCTGTGATTGGCTAACTTTAAAATTTGGGTGGGCAAAGGGAAGGGTTATAGTTAAAATGGCTACAATTGATCTTACATCCTAATCAAGGCTAAATACTATATTTTGAAAATGACCACTGCATTTTCTATTTCTCACAACCTCATGCAGTGTCACTCTGGGACCGAAATCACACAAAGTATGTTCTCCAACCACAATGGAGTGAAATTGGAAACAAATAACAAAAAAGTTGGGATATTCAGAAATATATGGAAATTAAAGAACATACTACTAAGTAATCAGTGGGTCAAAGAAGAAATCATGGAAATTTAGTAAATATTTTCAGATAAATAAAAATGATGACACAATATGCCAAAAAAATCTATGGAATATATCTAATGTAGTGGTCAAAGAAAAATTTATAGGTTTAAATGCTTTAAATCAATAACCTAAACTTCTAATTTAAGATACTAGAAAAATGCAAACTAAATCCAAAGAAAGCAAAAAGAATGAATTAATAATGATCAGGATAAGGGGAGGGGAGGGAAGGGGGGATAGTAGAGGATAGGAAAGGCAGCAGAATACAACAGACACTAGTATGGCAATATGTAAATCAGTGGATGTGTAACCGATATGATTCTGCAATCTGTATACGGGGTAAAAATGGGAGTTCATAATCCACTTGAATCAAAGTGTGAAATATGATGTCAAGAACTATGTAATGTTTTGAACAACCAACAATAAAAATTTAAAAAAAATAATGATCAGGATAGACATCAATGAAATAGAGGACAGAAAGAAAAGGAGAAAATAATCAATGAACCTCAAAGTTAGTTTTTTGAAAAGATCAATAAAATTGATACTATTTTAGCTAGATTAACCAAGAAAAAAATAGAAGGACTCAAATTACTAATATCAGAAATAAAAGAAGTAATTTGTAAATGACTAGAAAATAAGAATATTTGCATGGAAAACTATGAACAACTGCATGTCAACAAATTGAGTAATCTAGATGTAATAGACAAGTTTTTAGAAAGACACAAAATACTTACATTGACTCAAGAAAAAATAGAAAAGCTGCATAGACAAATAAAAAGTAAAAGAATAGAATGAGTAATGAAGAAACTTCTCACAAAGGAAACTCTGGGCTCAAATGGCTTAATTAGGAAATTAGACCAAATGTTTAAAGAATTGACACCACTCCTTCACAAATTCTTCTAATGAATAGGAGGAAACCCTTCCCAGTTCATTCTATGAGGCTAGCATTACTCTGATACCAAAACCAGACAAAGATATCACAAGAAAACTATAGGCCAATATCCTTATAAATACAGATGCAAAATCCTCAACAGAATACTAGTGAACCAAATATAGTAACATAAATGGGTCATACATAATGATCATTTGAGATTTAATTTAGGAATGCAATGTTGATTAAATATACAAAAATCAATACATGTAATATAATACATTAACTAAATAATGGACAAAAAAGCATGATCTTCTCAGTGGTCCCATAAAAGCTTTGACAAAATTCAGTATACTGCCATGATAAAAACAGCATACTTAAAGACTAAATGCTTCCCCTATAAGATCTGGAACAAGAAAAAACAATGGTCTGGTGTTGTCACTTCTAGTCAACATTGTGTTGGTGATTCCAGCTAGGGCAATTAGACAAGAAAAAAAGAGAAAAAAATGAATCCAGATTTTAAAGGAAGAAGAAAAACTATCTGTACTGGTAGGTTATGATCTTGTCTACGTAGTTTTGAAATCAACTCCAGAAGAACAGATCCCATTTTATCTGTAGGTTCCCAGAGGCTTTTAGTAATATTTACTTCATGATCTCATGAGGTCTTGCCTTTTCATTTCAAAGATGACCTTCACTACCAATAGCTTCCTCTTGTGTTTAAAAGCCAATGATGAGTAATCCAAGAGAGAATTCAAATCATTGGTGAGTCTGTAATATAAAGGCCAGAGTTGAGGGAGCAGTGCTAAAATTGAGTGTTGAAGCTTTACTGGCAATGATAGGTTATAAGGTCAGAAACTGGGAAGATCAAGAATAAGTTGGCAGGCAAAGACCAAGGCAGGTTGGGGCAGGTAGTCCATGATATAATGAAAAATGTGTGGGCCTCAGAGACTTGTTTTTATATGAAGCCAGTGTTGTGGTGTGGAGAAAGGTCTGATGACTTCCAGGAGAAAGGCCTGAGCAGTAACCATGAGACCTTCTGTCTCTAGGTCCAACATTTCATGAAAGTGAACTCAGTGCCTAACAGTTCCTACTCTCCCTGGTCTCTAATTTCTTCACAAATATAGATATGGAAATTGAACATATGAATATTTCAGGCTATCCTAAGCTCTTACTGATGCCAAAAGAAGCTCCAGTATCTGCAAGATTGGGAGGAGTATGAGCCTGAAGAATGACCTAAAGATTTCTGTTCTCCTACCCTGCATAGCACCCCCACCCCACGCCACTTCAGACTTCACTCTCCTGTGGAGGCAGCTGAACATACAGCTAAGAACTGGGAGTAGGAATTTATTTAAACCTATTTCTGAATATCTATTTTTTTGTGGTGCTGGGGATTGAACCCAGGGACTTGTGCATGCAAGGCAAGCACTCTACCAACTGAGCCATATCTCTAACCCCTGAATACCTAGTTTTGATTCATAGATCTAATTAGCCCAGCCAACCTGCATTACAAACATACCAGTTCTAATTAGTATATAATTAAAATACACACCTGGGTTTCAATCAAAATAGTAACCCTCATGTTATGGTTTAGATTTTAAATGTTTCCCCCAAACTCCTCAACTGATGGTGCTATTGGGAGGTGATGGAAACTTTGAGAGAGTGGCTTAGTTCAAGGAAACTGGGCCATTCATCTATGTTTACTATAACACTGTTTAAAAGATGTAGATATTTTTTTCTTCCTCACTCCTTTTACCACAGACTCTTCAAGATTACTTTCCAGAGGCATCAATGCCCAGTTTTCCAATGAAAATCTGAATATGGGATGAAAAACAGAGAATCAATTAAAAAAAAAAAAACAAAGTAGCTGGCCAGCTGGGAAAACAAAAAAAGGAGTAGGTTTGTCCTGTGAAGTTGCCAATCAGAATGGGAACCAAGTGAGATGAAAATTCTAAGGAGTCCTGGTTATACAAAGAGATCTTCCTAAGGAATAGAACAGACTATAAATAAAATATCCTGTTTCACAAGTTAGTGAATTCCCTGTTATCAGAAGTACCTAAGGCCATATTGTATGACCCTCTAAACATGGAGAAGGTAGGAGAGATTTCTCTGCCAGGTAGGAGGTTAGAAGAAAAGTCTACAAAGGTCACTTCCAACTCTACTATATTATAATTCTGTGAGGGATCGGTGATTCAGCTCAAAATAAATTGACAACACCTCCTAGCAAACTAATGAAGGCATATTTTCAGAGACATGGCCTGTCAATGAGATAGATTAGATTCTGATTTGATGGACAACCAATCAATGAGATAAACACACCTGTGCAATGGAGATGGGCAGTGAAGATACTAGTGATGAATTCCACAACCGTCTAGTCCAGTGAATTAGATAGTTTGTCTTTGGGGAAAGGAAATTTAGAGGACACTTCCTCAGCTTCTTCTGTTTGTCCTTGGATTTGCCTTAAAATAGAAAGAAAATGAATATGCCAATCACAACATTCTCCTGGAACTTGAGATGCTATGTGCTGGAATAATTTTTCTTTCTTTGAAATATTCTGTACGCATCTTAGATCTTCATCTACAGGGTTGAATCCCCATTCTCAAGTAAATTGATGTGAGTTGCCTTATTCATTTAGCAAAGTAGGGGTTGTTTATTTTCTATAACATTCCTTTCTAAACCTATTTTTCAAATGGTTTTAAACAATGATCTTAGTTCCCATCATTCATTTGGCTCACTTGAAACAGGAGTTCCAGATTAAGGATAAACTGAACTCAGTATACTGTCTGGAAACAGAGAAAATGATTAGAAGTACTGGCCAGGTTACTTACATGGAAGACCAAGTAATGAACTTCTTAAATCTACAAATGTAATATGTCCTACCTCTATATGTTTATTTTGCTCTCCTTTTTGTCTTATTAGGTATTTATTCATGGTCTTCTTTTCCTCTCTATCAGCTTGTTAGTTATACATCCTTTTATTATTCTTTTAATAGTACTCTAGAGTAGTGGTACTCAAAGTATAGTCTATAGACCTCTGACAGTTCATGAGACTCTTCAAAAAGATCCACAGGGTTAAAACTATTTTTATAATAATAGTAAAAAGTAACTGCCTTTTTCACTGTGTTAACATTTGCACTGATGGTACAAAAAGAAATGGTGGCAAAACTGCTGATATCTAAGGAAGAATGAAGCTGGGGCACAAAACCTAATTAGCTAGTCATATTCTTTATCAACATGTACTTGAAGATAAGGAGGGAGTCAGTTTTACTTAATGTTTTTGATGAAGAAAGTAAATTATTAAACATCAACCCTCAAATACACATCTCTCTTAGTGTTCTGTGTAACACCACTGTAAGTACACATAAAGGACTTCTAATGCATACCTAAGTATGGTGGTTGAATAAAGAAAAATTATTATACATTTGAGTTGCAAGCTGAACTAACATTTCCAATAGAATGCCATTTTTAATTGAAATAATGACTGAGAGACAAATTAATGGCATATTCAGACTTGAATATTTTGTAGATATTTTCTCAGTGAATGAAGAATGTCTGTTGCTTCAAAGGAAAGACATGGCAGCATTTGTTGCTGATAATATTCAAGTTTTCTTTCTTTCTTCATTTCTCTCTTTTTTCCCCCTATGGGGTTGGGGATTGAAACTTGTGGTGCTCTACCACTGAGCTACATCCCCAGCCCTTTTTTATTTATTTAGTTTTTTGAGATAGGGCCTCACCAAGTTCCTGAGGCTGGCCTCAAACTTGCCATCCTCCTGACTTAACTTCTCAAGTAGCTGGGATTACAGGAGTAGACTACCATGCATGACAAAATCCAAGCTTTCCAGAAAAAGTGAATTCTGTAAAACTTGGGTCCACCACAGTGAGCTTGAGAGCTTTGAATACTTAAGACTTGTGATGAAATTTTTGGAAATATTAACCTTTTTTTTTTTTTTTTTTTTACTGAGTATTGAACCTAGGGGCGCTTAACCACTGAACCCCATCCCCAGCCATTTTTTATATTTTGTTTAGAGACAGAGTCTCACAAGTTGCTAAGTACCTCACTAAATTGCTGAGGCTGGCTTTGAACTCATGATCCTCCTGCCTCAGCCTCCCGAGGTGTTGGGATTACAGGTGTGTACCACTGTGCCCTGCTAACCAGTGATTCTTGAAAAGATAAATTTGACAAGAATTTAGCTGACTAGCCAAGAAAAAAAGGAAAGAAGAATAATTATATGCCAACAAAATGGAAAACCTAAAAGAAATTGATGAGTTTCTGGACATATAATCTACTAAAGTTGAACCATGAGGATGCAGAAAACCTGAACAGACCAATAATATGTAACAAGATTGAATCAGTGATAAAACCCCAGACCATATGGCTTCACTGCTAAATTTACTAAATATTTAAAGAAGAAATAGCACAGATTTCACACAAACTATTACAAAGTACTGAAATGGAGGAATCTCTTCTAAATTAATTCTACAAGGTCATTATTACCCTGATACCCAAACCAGACAAGGACACAACAGAAAAAAGAAAACTACAAATCAATAACTCCAATGAAGAATAGAGACAAAATTCTCAAACACTAACAAAACAAATGCAAAAGCAGATATAAAAAATATCATACAACATGAACAAGTGGGACTTATCTCATGGACGGAAGAATTGTTTCACATATGCAAATTGATAAAAGAACATATCACATCAACAGAATGAAGTATAAAAACCATATGATCATCTCAATATTTGGGATTATAGGAGTGTACTACAAAAAAGCATTCAATAAAACTCAACATCGCTTCATGATAAAATCCTCAAAAAATTAGAAGTAATAAACTTATAGAAGTAATAAACTTCAAAACAATAATCACAGTATAGGACAACCTAGAGCCTACATCATACTGAATGGGGGAAAGCTGAAATAGTTTCCTCTAAATTCAGGAACAAAACAAGGATCTCTACTTTTAGCACTCCTATTCAATATACTATTGAAAGTCTTAACCAGAGCAATAAGGAGGAAATAAAGGTTATGTAAATAGGAAAGCAGGAGATGAAATTATACCTGTTTGTGGATGACATAATTTTATACATAGAAAAACCTAAAGGCTCCACCAAAACACTGTTAGAAATAATTAAAAAATTCAGTAAGATTTTAAGATATTAAACCAATGTCCCAAATCAGTAGGTTTTATAAACTGACAAACTTGTATGAAAGAAATTATTGAAGCAATCCCATAGCAATAACTACAAAATAATATCTAGGAATAAATTTAGTCAATGAAGTGAATGATTTCTAGAATGAAAATCATAATATATTGATGAAAGAAATTGAAGACACAAAAAAGGAAAAGATCTCTCATATTTATGCATTGAAAAAATATTGTCAAAATATCCATTCTTCCCAAAACAATTTATATATTCAATGCAATTCCTATCAAAACACCAATGACATAATATATGTACATGACATCCAGGTTGGCTAGTTCTCAGAGCATAAATTAGACATTCTGCATGTTGCTGAAAGCTTGGTCCTTGTCTCTGATGCCAATCCAATAACAAAGACACAGTTTTGATAAAAGGACTCTTGTCCCAAAGGCTATGATCTGCCCATCAGCAGGAATAGGGGACTTTTAAAGAGGTGATTCAAAGGCTACATTCCACATGTTCTCTGTTGGAGTTGTAATTCACTTGTTAATTTAGGAGATAGTCATTTCTGAGATCTTCTGGTGCCATCCCCCAAATCTGGATTACTTCTTTTCTGGCTCTGTCTCTATTTCTTACTAATTATTTCAGACGTTTTACTTCCCAGGCAGCTTACACCTCCTGAGCAGGAACCTACCCTGGCAGGGAGCTGGTCACCCCACAATGGGATATAGTCAAAGCATCAAATGAATCCTTGTTACAATTCCCCACTGTCAATTTCTAACTTCCATTTGTATGGGAAGTAGGCAATGACATATCCAAGCTACTTCCTGCTGAAAGGGGGCAAAGTTGGGGGAAGTAACCCAAAGTCCTTGTTCTCTATCAGGTGGGGTGTGGACAGTTAAGGGCATTCAGCATCAGAGCAGTCCAGAGATCCACAGTGATAGATGGCAGGTGACTGGACAAGGTACATGTAGGGCAGAGATCATGCTAAGACAACAATAAAGACAGAAAAGCATTACTTTTTGTAAACAATTAGCATAAAAACATTTCAGCCAGTCTCTGAAAACCATGAGGACAGTAACTTAATCTTATTAGTGAAAAACAGATCAAGTTCATCAATGTAAGAGGTTTGGAAGATTTGTAGGTCTATGAAATCAGATTCAAAATAAGTCAGGACAAATTTGGAACTCTTGTGATCATTACTATTATTAACTCTCACATAAAAACCCTTCCTTATAACCTCCAGCTTTACTGACTTTTGGTAGGGCTGACGGAAGTATATAACTTAAGTAAAATTTTAAAAAAAAATGTTTTCCTTTTAAACATCCATGAAGGACTGTGCTTTTAGGCTATACTCTCCTGCCAGGTGTTTAAGCCCAAGTTGGTCAAAACTGACCTTGTTCTTATCTACTTCTAAGAGTCAGCTGAGATTATTCAGAGATCACTCTTTGGAGCATGTGTGAAGCCTCCTGGCTCCTTTAGCTTTCCTCTACCACTGGTGCCACTTGCCAGGATGGGTCAGTCAGGGTCTGGCTGTCCATATGTGGCTTCTCTTGGAAGCATCAGGGATATTTCCATCTCCAATGACCCTCCTCTTTGCAGAATGTTCACTGTTTGGTTTCTCCCCATCTCCCTGATCAGCAAATCCGGTGACTCACCAGAGTTGTAGGCTCAGAGAGAGATTTTGTCATTCTCTAGCTCCTGGTTTACCTTAGAGGGCAAGAACCAAATGTTGCATTCTTTTTCCTTGGCCCTTTTACTTCCTTGACTGTGGTCTCCAAATTTTTGGTTTTAAACACTCAGCAAGCCAGTTTTACAGTCTTAAGGAGGGAGTAACAGGTTATAACTTCAATATCTATAATTTTACAGTTACTCCTTTCATTTAATTGGGGTTAGCATTAATACTAGAAGTCAGTGTTATATACTATCTGTCCTATAGATGATGACTTATTATCTCAAATTAACCCAGATTTTTTTTTAGAAGCAGTACCTTTGAAAAACACTAACAGATAACTGTTATAAAGTTTATAAGGAAAATACAAAATAAAATTAACAGAGCAAAAAACACATTCAGTTTGTGTAATAGCTATGAACAAAGAAAAAATATTTTTATAATCTTGAACCTCTACTTAGTTATATTATATCCCATTTGAGATCACAGTAATCTTTACAACAAAAATCAATCTTTTGAATACAACTTTAAATGAGCTGAAGTCTAGCCTATTTTGGAGCCATTCTAACATGGAGTAAGGTGGGAGGCAGTGTCTTATCTCAGGTAAGGTGGGGCTCATCACAAATAACACAATACAACATTATATTTGAAACATGAATCAAAGAAAGGTTAAGAGAGCTTTTAAATTTCTTTTTGTGGAAAAAGTAGCAGAATGCTCCCATGTTTTACAATGTCGTCTTTAAACATATCAGGCTCTCCTTAATACCTTCCAAAAATACATTTACATTCCAATTCCAGTGTGAAGAGTAGCACAAATTTGTGTATATAACTTATTGACAACAGGTTTCTTTATCCAGCTATAAAACATCAAATATACAAATAAATACCAAATTTGTTATTTTCTTACAATCTTGAGAATTTTGAGAATTTTGCTACACCTAATTTTAATTTATAGAACACCAACTTGGCAAAGTGCTCTCCGAAGCTTTACATTTAAATAAGTTTAACTTTTAAAGTACAATTTAGAATGCAGAGTATACAGTAACAATAATTACAGGTCTGAATGGGTTAACAAAAATCAAAGGATAGCCTTAAAATGTCTTATAACTTTTAGTAAACAGTGTTAATCATCAGAAATTGATTTAGCCAAAGCAAGCAGATATAAGACAGGCCTTCAAATGACAGTGTGATCCTTCTATGTCAGATACAATGTAAAAAAAGAGCACTTATTGGTTTATCTTGCCAGTAAACTTACATAAACTTAATACTTTTACATAACACTTAGCCAAGACTTAGATAATTCTCAGATGAATATACCTAGTCTCATATATTTTGGGTCTCAACAATACTGTTACAACCTAAATAACTCCTGTTTGTTTAACCAATTATAAAGTAATCATTTGAGACTTTAAAACAGGTATAAACAGGTATAAAACAGGTAAAAAATTTTCTGAGACTTAGTTTCCCCAAGTAAAATACCTAACAAATACAAGAAAATTATCCATAGATAAGAACAGATCAATGTGTCAGACTTTGCTTCACATCAGTACATTAAAGTTCAAGTTACTTTAACTGACTCTGCTAATTATAGCCTTTAATCACAAAAACAAACTTTTTGAGATTTACCTTCTCAAAATCCTCTGTGATTTACTTAAACATTCATAACTTCTTCACATCCTTAGTTTTGTCCTCATTTATCTTGGACTTTAGCCCAAGAATATTATTTTATTATTTACCTTCTAATTTTTCATACTAAAATATATTTCCAGCTGTAATCTCAGTGGCTCAGGAGGCTGAGGCAGGAGAATAGCAAGTTCAAAGCCAGCCTCAGCAAAAGCGAGGTGTTAAGCAACCCTGTATCTAAATAAAATACAAAATGGGGCTGGGAATATGCCTCAGCAGTCAAGTGCTCCTGAGTTCAATCCCCAGTACAAATATGTGTGTGTGTGTGTGTGTGTGTGTGTGTGTGTGTGTGTGCTGTCTCTTATACACAATATTTATATAAGAGACAGTGNAAAAAAAAAAAAAAAAAAAAAAAAGACAAGAGAAGATCAAAGTCTGGATTGTGTTATAGGAAACCATCTTTCTCTTAGACAGGCTTATACTTATAGGTGACTACTGGTGAGATCAACACAGCATGGCCCATGTCTTAAAGGTAACAGTAACTACAACAAAACAGACAAGAGAGGATCACTGAAACCAGGGCTGACAGATGACCTGTAAAACAGATAGACCTGTATGTACAAATTTCTTCCACTTACTTTACCTTTGACAGAACAACTCCAACTGCAACATTGTACATATATCCAGAAAGCTATTTAAAAGCCAGATAATTACGAAAAACATTATCTTAGACTTACAAGTGTCCCTTTCTGCAACTCACTTTACCTCTGACAGGCCAACTCTAATGGCAAGACTGTACAAAAAAGAAATAGAGACAATAAGAGAAGAGCCCCAAAACCATGGCCAACAGATGGGAACCTTTAAACTGACCAGCCAAAATTTTTCCCAAGAGACTACCTATACAATCAATGTAGTACTGGTCATGTTTTAAAAGGGGCAGTAACAGATACAAACAAACAGAAAACCAGAGGGAATTCCCAATCCATGGACAACAGAACCTTTAAAAACATACAAGATAAGGGAAAATCCCAAGTTCCCAATTCTCATTTAATGGTGACTTCTATACCAGGGCCATCACAGATGTCCCATGAAGAGGGACCAGATGTTCCCACAAAGGGGAACCAGATGTGTAGAATCAAGAGTCTTGGCATGTACATCTGGGGAGCTTACCAAGTGGCCCAAATTGTTGCGACTTTCCTGAGTTCATTTTCTTTTTTCTCAAAGTATAGCAACTGATGGAGCAACTCAGTTCAGGGAGAGAAGGCAGGAGTTCCCCAAAGCAAAAAGAGCTTCAGTAGCTGCTGGGATGGTCCCTCAGTCCCTCCCTTTACTCACAGGAACAGCTCTTCGGGTTTGGTCTGAGGCAAACTCACACCATCTCCCAATTTCTCCAGCGGTCAGCTCTCAATAAACTCACCAGCCACCTTGCATCCTCAGCACAGAAGTGGGGATTTCTTGGAGTGCCAGACCTTCCCAAAGAAGCTGGAGCGTGGGCTGCTCTCGGGTCTTACCTGGGGTGCCAAATTTGTTGCCAAAAGCTCGGTCTTTGTCCCCAGTGCCAATCCAATAATGAGGAAACAGTTTTGAGACAAAGGAAAAAGATGGTTTATTGCTTTGCTAGCAAAGGAGAAACACAGGGCACTCCTGTCCCAAAGGCTGTGATTCTGTCCATTGGCAGAAACAGGGGACTTTTATAGAGGTGGTTCAGAGAAAATGAGATTAGGGAGGAGAGCTCAGGAAGAGCTCAGAAGATCAGAGAAAAGAAGATCGGGGAGGAGAAGGTTAGGGAAAAGTTTAGGGAGAAGATTAGAGGGGAGAAGATCAGGAAAGAGAAGGTTAGCAAAAAGATCAGTGAGGAGAAAGGGAGAAGAAGGTTGGGAAAAAGAAAAACACATGTAAGTTTCAAAGCCACAAGGGATATAGTCAAAGCATTAAGTGAACCCCTATTACAGTGTAACCTGGAAAACCTGGGTTAGACATTTAAATAATTCAAGATATTTCTTACAATATTGTGTTCTAAAAAATAATTTAAGAAAACCTTGGCAAAGGGAGATGGAAAATAAAGAATCACTACCTTCTTCATAGTCTATAACATGGATAACAGGTATGTGGGCTTGGTGTACCTATTCATTCGGTGCAATCTTGAATACCCCTTTTATTTTAAAGAAAAGTCTGTAATTATTTTGTTGCTCCTCTTCTTTCCAATACTGTTCTGTACTCTTTGAGCTGCAATCTCATACCACAAAGAAGCACAGGTGGTAGCTTTGGTATTTGCTCACTCATTACACTTTTTTTTTTAACTCAAAAAAGACTAACAGGCTGGGAATGTGGCTTAGTGGTGCAGTGCTAGCTTAGTATCCATGATGCCCTGGGTTCCATCCCCATCACTGAGAAAAAAGACTAACTAATCAAACTTTTATGGCCTCATGTGTCATATGACTACCAGATAAAACCACTTTGCATATTTAAATTTCAAGCCATAGGAAAATGAGTCTTTTCACAGGCATGAAAATAGAAAAGCAATATTTTATTTACCATCTCTATCAGATATTTTTCTGTCTATGGCTACCAGCATATTGTTACCTTTTCCTGGTAATCACACCTCAGTTTTCTTCTGGGAAGTCACACTACTTACTTTCAGTCTAACTACTCCAATTTCAGAACTTCATTTCTCACTCAGGGCAGAATTTATAATCTGGGCCTAAGCCTTTTGGGGAATGAATGCATTCTTTTTTTGTGGGAGGGGGCATACCAGGGATTGAACTCAGGGACACTTGACCACTGAGCCACATCCTCAGCCCTATTTTTTATTTTATTTAGAGACAGAGTCTCACTGAGTTGCTCAGTGCCTCGCTGTTGCTGAGGCTGGCTCTGAATCTTCTATCTTCCTGTCTTAGCCTCTCAAGCCGCTGGGATTACAGGTGTGCACCATCACACCTGGAAAATGCATTCTTTTGGCCACAGTGAATAGTTCAAGAATGATACTGGTTCAAGTGAATAATATCCTAGAAAATAAATTCTTATTCTTCTCCATTGGACTGAACCAAGAAGGACTTAAAGTTTGGAGCTAGATAATTAATCTTTATATCTTTTAAACATTTTTTATTTGTTCTTTTTAGTCATACATGACAATCTTAGATCTTGAAGTGAGAGCCTGAGAATGGAGTCAACAAAGAGGATGGCAGAGCTAAGAGGTTGCAAAGAATCAAATTTTGATCACATCCATTATCGAGATCTGAATCTAGCTATGGCTGTAACCCTACTACCTCCAAACGTCTCTATTCTGGAAGTCAATAAATTTCCCCTTTTCTCCATAAGCCAATTTGTGTTGGATTTCCTATTGCTTCCAATTGAAAGAATGCTAACTTATAACCTACTGACTTCTAGAGCAGCATGCACATACATTTCTAGCCCTAAGGCTGGCCTGTTGATTTCTAACATTCTTGAACTATCATTTAAATACCTTGTTGAAATTCATTTAATAGTTAATCCTCTTTATTCTTTTTGCATACAAGGTTAGGCTTACTTCTGGAATTTTGACTTCACAGAATAATTATTTTCTGAGAAACTTTGTTAAATCTATTTCCTATTGGCAAATAATAAGAAGTCAAAAAGATCTTTCTTTCTCTATTTCTCAATCTCAGTCCTATGTGCTCTCTCTCTCTCTTTATATCTGTCTTTTGTCTCCATCCAGATGCTCCCCCACTAACTATTTAAAAACACACACACATATGTATCTTACCAAGGGGTATTCCCCACCAGACGCTATAATTCCTAGCACACCTTAACTATACCTCTGACAAGAATAGCCATCTTCCCCATTGCCTCACTCCCCAATTTTATGCATCAATTCCCCTTATTCATTTTCCACATTCACTTTACTTAATGCAATAACCTCCCCAAACAGTTTTATTACCTTGGTAGCTAGAGGGTTGTCAAGGGCTTGGGAAATAAATTTGCAAAGAAGTTCTGCAGGGAGCTTACTTGAAGTTGAATGCTAAGATAGTTTTGGAGGACTTGAGATGTTATGAGGCTGGGGGAATAGGGCCCCAGAGGAAAAACTGATTCAGCAAGAACCCAAAGATTCCCTAAAGAAATATAGCAGGGTTTTTATCCCAGATGCTAATTTCCCCAGGAAAGGATCACTCATTCTAAAAAAAAAAAATCTTGGGTTTGAATCAATCCCAAATTTAAAGAATGAACCACTGGTTGGGGGCTGGAGTTGTGGTTCAGGGGTAGAGCACTTGCCTAGCATGTGTGAGGTACTGGGTTTGATTCTCAGCACCACATATAAATAAATTAATAAAATAAAGGTCCACCAACAACTAAAAAAAAATTTAAAAAAGAATGAACCACTGGCAAGTGAGTGAGTACATCTCACATCTGAGCCTTTTTTTTTTTTTTTTTTTTGAGAAAAAGGAAAAAGAAGTTTAATTGCTTTGCTTGTGTAAGGAAAGAAACAAAGGAAATAAAGAGAGCAGAGGCAGCTCAACAGTAATAGGTTTATTCAGGACAAACCTGCAGGGGGGTGGTCTCAGCCTATTTTAAGGAAAGTTGTTAACCCCTTAAAAAAGATTTTTTGATGTATATATAAAGGAAGGGAGTTATATTCCCAGATATAACTGTAAATCAAACACTGGTGGGCATGTGGGAAACATAACAGCCTATATCAGGACATGCACAGTAATTCTTAACATGAAATGGAAGATATCTAGAAATTCCTTCAGATACAAATATACATATACCAACATTTGGGTTATGAATAATGGATGCAGTTCATTTCTCATTTTAATACAAGAAAGCAAATATGGCATCATATGCATAACCAACACCTGGTAAGACAGAATATCTGACAGTAACATAGAAATGGAAACTGTTAGGAGGTAATACATTCCCAATTCCTCATGTTTTAATGTGTATGAGCTTTTATATATAAATGGAAAAAATTATCCAATTTGGAGAAAACAAATCGAAAAACAAAGGAACCTGTAGAACCAAAAAAAAAAAAAAAAAAGTTACAAAATTTCTATCACTGTAGTTCCAGAAGAGGAAAACAAAAGTGTGATGCTAAAAAATTTTTGAAAAACAATGACTGATAATGCATCCCACCATTATATACAACTACAACACACCAGTAGAAATATGAAAAAAGAGAAATAATTACTGAAAGCATCCCATTTATGGTAAAAAACTTATTAATCCCAAAGCTCCACAATCCCCCCACAGAATAAACCACCAAAACCTAGATGTAAGTTAATCTTTTTTTTTTTTTTTGGTACCAGGGATTGAACCCAGGGGCACTCAATGACTGAACAACATCCCCATCCCTTTTTAAAGTTTTATTTACAGACAGGGTCTTGCTAAATTGCTTAGGGCCTCACTAAATTGCTGAGGCTAGCTTTGAACTTGGGATCTACCTACTTCAGCCTCATGAGAAGCCAAGATTATAGATATGCTCCACCACTCCCAGCTGACATAGGTTAATCTTAATCTAACTGTTGAAAACTAAAAGAAAAAATACTTAAAGCAGCTAGATTAAAACTAACACATTACACACAGAAAAACAACAGTTTAAATGATAATAGATTTCTCATCAGAAGCCATGGATATCAGAAGTAAATGGCAGAGCATTTTAAAACTGAATGGGGAATATAGAACTGTTAACTTGGAATTCCATATCTAGCAACAATATCTTCACAGGAATAAAGACAAAATGAAGACATCCATGATGAAGGAAAACTAAGAGGATTTGGGGCCGGGCATGGTGGCTCATGCCTGTAATCCCAGTGACTCAGGAAGCTGAGGCAGGAGGATCAGGGCCTCTCAAGATCCTGTCTCAAAATAAAAAAATAAAAAGGGCTGGGGATATAGCTCAGTGGCAGAGTGCCCTGGGTTCAATCCCTAATAGTGAAAAAAAAAAAAAAAAGAGATATACTTCAAAGGAAAGAAAGAAAAGAACCAGGGATAAGTAGGGATATTCCTTAATGATAACAAGGTCAAGTAACCAAGGCATAAAAATTTTTAATTGTGTGTGCAACTAACAACAGAGCTTCAAAGGACATGAAATAAAAAATGACAAAAGAGAAATAGTCCAATTCATAAATATAGTTAGAAACTCCAACATTCCTCCCTTAATTATCAGTGGAATTAGTAGAAAAACATTACAAAGTTATATAAAAACTAAGAAACACAAATAAGTAGTTCTAAATGACATTTATAGAGTACTCCACCCAACAACAGAATATGTATTTCATATATAAAATATACTAATTGATATATGCTAGGCACACACACACATACACACACAGAAACCTCCATCCCAGCACATAGATTATTTTTCTCATAGATTATTTTTTAAATTTTCTTTTTAAAAATTTTTTATTTGTTCTTTTTAGTTATGCATGATAGTAAAATGTATTTTGACATATTATACATAATGCTCTCATAGATTCTGATAACACCTTTCCAAGAAAATATTCTATGCAACAGAGAATGAATGGTCTAGTAGTAATCTCTTATTGTTTCAGAAGCATATGCCATTCATTGTCATTTTAGAAGAATTTTATAGTCTGAATGGTGCCTCCCTCATATGATGAAGCTCTAACCACCAATATGATTATACTTGGTGGCAGGACTTTTAGGGAAGCAATTAAAATCATAAAGTTGTGGCTCTAATATGGAATTTATATGAAGAATATATGGGATTTATATGAAGAGAAAGAGACACCAGAACTCAAGGTCTTTCTCTGCCTATGTACAGAGAAAAAGACACATGAAGATATAGAAAAAAGTAGATCATGTACAAGGTAGAAAGAGAGGCCTTACCAGAAACAAAATCTGACACCACCTTGATCTTGGACTTCCAGCGAGAAAATAAATGTCTGCTATTAAGCAACCCAGTCTGTGGTATCTTGTTATAGCAGCCTGAGAAGACTAACACAGGTAATAAAGGTGAAAATAACTAACATTCTGCATTCTTTGAAAACAGAAAAGTGATCCATAAAAATTAAAAAAAAATCAAAAGTTGATTCATTGAAAAGATCAATGAAATTAATAAAATTCTACCAAAAATTACCCAAAAAGGACAGAGAATAAATCAATAATACCAGGAATGAAGGTAGCCATAACTCTAAACCTCATAGACATTAAAAGCATAGTAAGAAACACTAAACCAGGAGTGGTGGTACACACCTATAATCTGGGTGGGTTGGGAAACTGAGGCAGGAGGATCATGAGTTCAATTCCAGCCTCAGCAACTTAGCTAGGCCCTAAGCAATTTGGTGAGATCCTTCAAAATAAATAAATAAATAAACGGGGCTGGGGATGTTGCTCAGTGGTAAAGAGCCCCTGGGTTCAATCTCTGGTACAAAAAAAAAAAAATACTAAAATCACCTCTAGTCTCAGATATTTGAAAAGATGAAATAGATGAATTGCTTTAAACCAGAAACTACCTAAACTCATCCAAGATAAAATATAAAATATGAATAGTCCTGTAACTATTAAAATAAATTTGTGTATTGGAGAAGTAACTTGGTGGTAGAGCACTTACCTAGCATGCACAAGGCAATGTTTTCCACCCCTGTGCCAACAAACAAACAAACAAACAAATAAATTCATTTGTAGTTAAACATTTTCTGAAATAAAAATATGCAGGACAACAGGTTTTATTAGTAAAATATATTGATCCCTTATACTAGATAATTTCTTCCAAAACCAGAAATTAATATTACCAACTCATATCATTCAGACCAGAATTACACTAATGCCAAAATGAGAAAAAGAGAGTGCAAAAAAGGGTAAATACAAATCAATATCCCTCATGAACATAAAGTAAAAATTCACAACAAAACATTAGCCAATCAAATCCACAAATACATATGTGAGTACCCAACCAATGTAACTTCACATCATGTACAACCACAAGAATGGGAAGTTATAATCCCTGTAAAATACACTTTACTGGGCTGGGGTTGTGGCTCAGTGGTAGAGCACTCACCTAGCATGTGTGAGGCCCTGGGTTCAATCCTCAGTATCACATAAAAACAAACAAATACAATAAAAAGTTATTGTGTCCAACTACAACTAAAAAATAAAAAAATATACTGTCATGTATATCTAAAAAGAACAAAAAAACCCCAAATCCAAAAATACCATACAACTAGACCAAGTTGGGTATATCACAGTAATGTAAAGCTAATTCAATATTTTTAAAAATCACTCAACACAACCCAACAGTAGTAATAGTCTAAAGAAGAAAAACCACATGATTCTATCATTTTGGAATTTCTTTTTTGTAAAAAGGCTTTTTACAGAAATCCAATATCCATCCATTCCTGCTTAAAAGCCCCAAGCAAAGTGGAAATAGAAGGAAACTTCCTCAACCTGATAAAAGATATTGAAAAAATCCCTACAGCTACCATCATGTGTCATGGTGAAAAACTGAATGAATACCTTCTTTCCATGATTGGGAACAGAGAGGAATATCCACTCTCACCATTTCTCTTCAATGTTGAACTAGAAACTCCAGTCAGAATCATGGGACAAAACAAGAAATAAAAGACATGCAGATTAGAAAGGAAGAAATAAAACTTTCTCTATCTGCAGACAGCATAATTATCTACAAAGGAAATCTCAGGGAATATACAAAAGAACTCCTAGAACTAATAAACATATTTAGGAAGATTTCAGGATTGTATTTCTATACCCTAGAAATGTAACAATAGGAAAAAGAGATTTTAAAAAATATAATTTACAATAGCTCCTAAAAAATGAAACAGATATAAATTTAACAAAGTACATACAGGATCTGAAAACTACAGATTTATTTATTCTTTAAAAAATTATTTTTAGATATATGAAAACTACATATATTGATGAAATAATGACAATCTAAAATAAATTCAAATACATGCTCTGTTTTGAATTTATTAGAACAATTTTTTCTATAGATTGAATACAACTGCAATGAAAACACCAGTAGAATTCTTTGTAGATATCAAGAAACTGACTCAGAAATGCATATGGAAAAGCAAATAGCTAAAACACTTATGAAGCAGAAAAAATGAACTTGGAGGAATTACACTGAGTTTAAAACCTATTCCAAGATTACAGTAATCAAAACCATGTGGTATTGTCAAAGGGACACATATATCAACAAAGTAGACTACATAATGCAGAAAGAAACCCATACATTATGTTCAATTGATTTATGAAAATGGCATAAAAGAAAACAGAGAAAAGACAGTCTTTTTATTAAATGGTGTTTTCACAATTATACACCTAGATACAAACATATAAGCTTCAAATTAGTTCTCATGGCCAATAAAAAACTAAATCGAAATGGGTCATAAATCTAAATATAAAATGAAAAATTATAAAGCCTTTTGAATAAAATATAGAGAAAGCCTTCAAGACTTTAGGTTAAGCAAAGAGTTCTTTTTTTTTTAAAAATATTTATTTATTTATTTATTTTTCGGTGGACACAACATCTTTGTTTGTATGTGGTGCTGAGGATCGAACCCGGGCCGCACGCATGCCAGGCGAGCGCGCTACCACTTGAGCCACATCCCCAGCCCAAGCAAAGAGTTCTTGAGCATGACATCAAAATCATGATTCGGCAAAGTTTAAATATTGATAAACTGAAACTAAATCAAAATGAAACAACTTGAGTCATATTAGAAAACAAAAAGGCATAGTGGGAAACTTCAAGGGCCCTTTGCTCCAGAAAAATGCTGAAAAAAAAAATAGCAAACATTTTACCAGAACTCTGGAAGATCTTCAAAGGTATACAATAAACAAACCACAGATTAACCAGGAGAAAGGCTACTAAAATGCAGTAGGAAACACTAGCAACGTTTTAACTTACCTTTCTCTAGTACCTGACTTCAGCATGGTAGCAACCTCCGAAGACAGTAGTAGCCTGTGTTCCAGGTGTAGGTTCTTTGTTGCAAACAAAGGAATGTAAACTTGTTCTTAAGGAATTGTATTTGTCTGTTTATACCTGGTTAAGAGCACTCAAACATACTGATGAAAAGTGCTTGTCTTGACTTTGCCTAACTTGGAACTCTCAGATTGGAGAAGCAATTACAAAGAAACTTCTTCTAAAACAATGAAATGAAAATGAGGATGTTGCTAACACCTGGGGCACAATAAAATAGCCAAACAATAGACATACTGGAAGGAAAAGCCAGAGAAAGAGATACTTTGAGGAATTAAATAGTTTTCATATATCCACAGAAATTAAAAAAAAAAAAAAAGATGCACACTCTGAGCCAGAGGCATGCTCAGAAAATACTAAAGCATACCTAAAGCTCTCATCTCTGGACAACTAGGCTTAGAGTAAACAAGAAATGAAGGTTAAGGCAAAGTTTTAAATCACTTGGCCAAGGACTGAAGGAGTGCCACTTCACAACTAATCTGCAAAGACTTTGATAGTATTTTATTTTATTTGCTCCAAATATTTAAGGAAATCTCTGTCAAACCACTAGCTAATCACCAAGCTAGAGAAAAGGAGAGACTTGGGAGACTACATATGACAAAGAATATAATCTTCACAAAAAAATAGTTTAGCAAGGTCATAAAATGAACAACTAAAACACCCTGGGGCATGCCTTTGTGGGGGTGGGGTGAAATGAGAAATTTAGGGCAGGGGAAAATCTGATTCCAGAGTTATTACATCATAATATTTATAATGTCCTGTTTCCAACAACAATTATGCAGCATGAAAAGAAATAAGAAAGCATAGCTGATTCATAGAAATTAAGAGAAACCATCATGAGGAAACAGATCATGGACTTATGAAATAAAGACTTTAAATCAACTGTCTGAAATGTGCTTTAAGAGCTAAGAAAAACTATGGACAAATAATTACAGAAATATCAGGAGAATGGTTTCTCAACACATAGAGAAATTCAGAAATTGTGAAAAGAAACTAAGTATAAGTTGTGAAACTGAAATATACATGATTAAAGTGAAAAAAATCTCTAGAGAAGCTCAACAAGAGATGTGCACAGATAGAAGAAACAATCAGTGAACTTGAATATAGTTCAACTAGAACTGTCCACTATGAGAAGCAAAAGTAAAAATAAGTGAACAAAGTCTAAAACACCTGTGAGACAGCATCAAGCATACCAACTTATGCATACTGGGAATCCCAGGGGAGAAAAGAGCAAAAGAGGAAGAAATAATATTAGAGGAAATAGTTCCCGAAAACTTCCCAAGTTGGACAAATATAGAAATTCACATATTAAAGAAGTGTAATGAACTCCAAGTAGTATAAACAAGAGATCATTATGGTTTAGATATGAGGTGTCCCCAAAAGCTCATGTGTGAGACAATACAGGAATGTTCAGAGGTGAAGTGATTGGATTGTGAGTATTGTAATCTAATCAGTAGATTAATCCATTGATATGAATTGACTGGGTGATGACTATAAGCAAGGTGGGGTGTTGCTGGGGGAGGAGTGTCACTGGGGGCACATGTTTTCTAACATGACTCAAGTTGTTCCATTTTGATTTAGTTTCAGTTTATCAATATTTAAATTTGCTGAATCATGATTTTGATGTCATGCTCAAGAACTCTTTGCTTAACCTAAAGTCTTGAAGGCTTTCTCTATATTTTATTCAAAAGACTTTGTGATTTATATTTTGTCTCCAGTAAGTGGAGCATTCTTTGCTTCCTGCTGCTATGTCCTGAGCTGCTTTCCTCCATCATGCCCTTCCATCATGATGTCCTGCCTCATCTTGGGCTCAGAGCTTTGAAGTCTGCCATCTATAGACTGAACCTCTGATACCATGAACCTGTATGATGTTCTTGTCAGGTCTTTTGGTCACAGTAACAAATACACTAGTTAAAACAGATATACACACTAAGACACATTCTAATTAAACTGTCAAAAACCAAACACAGGAGAGATCCAAAATGGTGGAATATAGGAGGTCACGATCCTGTCTGCTCCATGGCATGAAACCAAGAAAGCAGATAGGCAGCTTCTCCACAAGGCAGGTGAACATAAAAGGGTGGGGGGTACTTTATTGGAACCTAAAACTGGACATTAAAAGCAGACTGGGGGCACAGGAGGTTGGATATAATAAAATAAGGGAAAAATACTTTAAGGTAAATGAGAATAGTGATACAACATATCAACATCTCTGGGATACCATGAAGGCAGTGCTAAGAGGAAAGTTCATTGCATTGAGCTCATTCATTAAAGGAATAGAAAATTAACAAATAAAAGAACTAACATTACATCTCAAAGCCCTAGAAAAAGAACAAATCAACACCAAAAGCAGTAGTAGACAGGAAATAATTAAAATCAGAGCTGAAATTATTGAAATTGAAACAAAAGAAACAATTCAAAAAATTGACAAAACAAAAAGTTGGTTCTTTGAAAAAATAAATAAAATTGATAAACCCTTAGCCATGCTAACAAAGAGAAAGACAAAATTCAAAATACTAAAATTTGTGATGAAAAAGGAAATATCATGATAGATACTACTTAAATACAGAAGATATAGAAACTATTCTGAAAATTTATACTCCAATAAAATAGAAAGTCTTGAAGACATCAACAGGTTTTTAGAGACATATGACCTACCCAATCTGAACCAGAAGGACACACACAATTTGAACAGATCAATCTCAAGCAATGAAATAGAAGACACCATCAAAAGCCTAACAATTAAGAAAAACCCAGGACCAAACAGAATCTCAGCAGAGTTTTACAAGACCTTCAAAGCAGAATAAACACCAATACTTCTCAAAATATACCATGAAATAGAAAAGGAGGGAACCTTTCCAAACTCATTCTATGAAGTTAGTATTACTCTGATACCAAAACCAAACAAAGACACATCAGGGAAAGAAAACTTCAAACCAATATCCCTGATAAACACAGATGCAAAAATTCACAGTAAAATTGTGGCAAATCACATACAAAAACAGAAAAAAAGATAGTACACCACAATAAACTGGGGTTCATCCCATGGATGCAAAGTTGATTTAACATATGGAACTCAATAAATGTAATTCATCATCTCAATAGACTTAAAGAAAACAATCATGTGATCATCTCAATAGATGCAGAGAAAGCATTTGACAAAATATAGCACTCCTTCAAGTTCAAAACACTAGAAAAACTAGGGATAGTAGGAACATACCTCAACATTGTAAAAGCTATCTATGCTAAACCCAAGGCCAACATCATTCTAAATGGAGGAAAAATTGAAGGCATTCCCTCTAAGAATTGGAAAAAGACAAGAATGTTCTCTTTCACCACTTTTATTCAACCTTGTCCTTGAAATTCTAGCCAGAGCAATTAGGCAGAATAAAGAAATTAAAGGAATACAAATAGGAAAAGAATAATTCAAACTGTCACTATTTGGTAATGACGTGATTCTATATTTAGAACATCAAAAAATTCCACCAGAAACATTCTAGAACTAATAAATTAATTCACCAAAGTAGGAGGACATAAAATTAATACCCACAAATCAAATGTGTTCCTATATATTGGTGATGAATTCACTGAAGGGGAAATTAAGAAAACTACCCTATTTGCAATAGACTCAAAACAAATATTTGGGAATCAATCTAACAAAAGAAGTGAAAGACCTCTACAAAGAAAACTACAGAATACTAAAGAAAGAAATTGAAGAAGTCCCTACCCAGAGCTTTATACAGATTTAATACAATTCCTATTAAAATCCCAATGACATTCTTCATAGAAACAGAAAAAGCAATCATGAAATTGTTTGGAAAAATAAGAGATAAGAATAGCCAAAGAAATCCTTAGCAAGAAAAATGAAGCAGGGAGCATCACAATACCAGGCCTTAAATTATACTACAGAGCCACAGTACAAAACCAGCATGGTATTGGCACCAAAACAGACTGGTAGACCAATGCTACAGATAGAATATGCATAGACAAGCCCACATAAATATAGTTATCTGATACTAGACAAAGGTGCCAAAAACGTACATTGGAGAAAAGATAGCTTCTTCAACTAATGGTGCTGGGAAAATTGGAAAGCTATTTGTAGAAAATTTCAACCCCTATCTCTCATCCTGCATAAAAATCAACTCAAAGACTTAGGCACTAAGACATTACTTCTATCTTTGGGCACCTTAAGTATTATCTGGAGTTACCTCGGCTATTGCCACCACTAACTTTAGATGCAGTAGCATACATTGAGGGACACCAGCAGTATCTAGAAGCCCAACATCAAGGTGAGGTACAGACAATCTGCACAGTTACTACAAGAATATAGGGAAAAACTGTAATATCTCAGATCCACACTGCAAGAAAGGAAGACATATAGACAACATGAAAAAACAAGGGAGGAAAGTGTCCCAAACAAACCAGGATACTATAATAAGAGAACCCATGGACAGTGAAGTTGATGAAATGTTAGAGAAGGAGTTCAGAAGGTTCATAATTAAAATGATCTGGGAAATAAAGAATGACCTAAATGAGCAAATACAGGCAAAAATTGATCACTCCAACAAAGAGATAAGAGCAAATACAGGTAGCAAAAGAATACTTCAAGAGAGAGAGAGAGAGACGCTGAAAAAATCCATTCAGAAATCCTTGAAATGAAGGATACAATAAATCAAATAAAAAATTCAGTAGAAAGCATAACCAACAGATTACATCACTTGGAAGAAAGAACATCAGATAATAAAGACAAAGTATACAATCTGGAAAATAAAGTTGATCACACAGTGAAGATGGTAAGAAACCATGAACAGAACATCTAAGAACTATGGGACAGCATCAAAAGAACAAATCTAAGAGTTATTGGGATAGAGGAAGGCACAGAGTTTCAAACCAAAGGAATGAGCAATATCTTCAATGAGATAATATCAGAAAATTTCCCAAGCATGAAGAATGAATTGGAAAACCAAATACAAGAGGCTTACAGGACACCAAATGTACAAAATTATTACAGATCTACACTAAGGCACATTATAATGAAAATGTCTAGCATACAGAATTAGGATAGAATCTTAAGAGTCTCAAGAGAGTGGAATCAAGTCACATATATATGGGGAGACCAATTCGTATCTAAGCAGATTTTTCAACCAGACACTCAAAGCCAGGAGATTGTGGAACAACATATACCAAGCTCTGAAAGAAAATGGATGCCAACCAAGAATCTTATATCCAGAAAAACTAAGCTTTAGATTTGATGATGAAATAAAAAACCTTCCATTATAAACAAAAGTTAAAAGAATTTACAACTAGAAAGCCTGCACTACAGAACATCCTCGGCAAAATATTCCAAGAAGAGGAAATGAAAAACAATGATGAAAATCAGCAGAGGGAGGTATTAAACTAATCAGAGGAGAAACCAAGTCACATTAAATACCAAAAACAAACAAAAATGGCTGGGAATACAAATCATGTCTCAATAATAATCCTGACTGTTAATGGCCTAAACTTACCAATCAAAAGACATAGACTAGCAGATTGGGCCAAAAAAAAAAAAAAGACCCAGAAATATGCTGCCTCCAAGAGACTCATCTCATAGGAAAAGACATCCACAGACTTAAGGTGAAAGGCTGGGAATAATCATACCACTCACATGGACTGTGGAAGCAAGCAGGGGTTTCCATCCTCATATCAAATAAAGTAGACTTCAAGCTAAAGTCAATCAAAAAGGATAAAGAAGGACACTACGTACTGCTCAAGGGAACCATACAC
Source organism: Marmota marmota marmota (assembly GCF_001458135.2). Lineage (NCBI taxonomy): Eukaryota > Metazoa > Chordata > Mammalia > Rodentia > Sciuridae > Marmota > Marmota marmota. The sequence continues at coordinate 84,348 of NW_026000252.1, forward strand.
CAACATGACTTAACAACTATAAATATATATACCCCAAACAATGGAGCATCTATGTTCATCAAACAAACTCTTCTCAAGTTTAAGAGTCAAATAGACCACAACACAATAATTTTGGGTGACTTTAACATACTTCTTTCATCACTAGATAGATCTTCCAAACAAAAGCTGAACAAAGAAACTATAGAACTCAATAATACAATCAATAACAGACTTAACTGACATATATAGAATATTTCATCCTTCGATGAGAAAATACACTTTCTTCTCAGCAGCACACAGATCCTTCTATAAAATAGACCATACATACCACAAAGCAACTCAGCAAATATAAAAAGTAGAGATACTACCCTGCATTCTATCAGATCATAATGGAATGAAATTATAAATCAATGATAAAATAAGAAAAAAATCCACTCCAATACCTGTAGACTAAATAATATTCTACTGAATGAACCATGGGTTGCAGAAGACATCAAGGAGGAGATTAAAATATTTTTAGAGGTGAATGAGAACACAGATACAACATATCGAAATCTCTGAGACATTATGAAAGCAGTTCTAAGAGGAAAGTTCATTGCATGGAGTTCATTCCTTAAAAGAAGAAAAAGTCAACAAATAAATGACTTAACATTACACCTCAAAGCCCTAGAAAAAGAAGAACAAATCAACACCAAAAGCAGCAGAAGACAGGAAATATTTAAAATCAGAGATGAAATCAATGAAATTGAAACAAAAGAAACATTTGAAAAAATTGACAGAACAAAAAGTTGATTCTTTGAGAAAATAAATTAAGTTGATAGACTTTAATAAACTTTTTTTTTCAACGAAAGAGGTGAAAGATCTATGTAATGAAATTACAGAACCCTAAAGAAAGAAGTCAAAGAGGACCTCAGAAGATGGAAAGATCTACCTTGCTCTTAGGCAGAATTAATATTATCAAAATGACCATACTTCTAAAAGCAATATACAAATTTCATGCAATTCTGGTCAAAATCCCTATGATATTTCTCTCAGAAATAGAAAAAGGAGTCATGAAATTCATCTGGAAAAATAAGAGACCCAGAATAGCTAAAGCAATCCTTAGCAGGAAGAGTGAGTGAAGCAAGTGGCATCACTATACCAGACCTTAAACTATACTACAGAACAGTAGTAACAAAAATAGCATGATATTGGCACCAAAACAGACTGTTTGACCAATGGCACAGAATAGAGAACACAGAGTCTAACCACAAAATTACAATTATATTAGAAAAAGGTGCCAAAAACATGCATTGGAGAAAAAATAGCTTCTTCAACAAATGGTGCTAAGAAAACTGGAAATCCATATGCAACAAAATGAAATGAAACCCCTATCTCTCACCATGCACAAAACTCAACTCAAAATGGATCAAAGACTTAGGAATAAAACCAGAGACTCTGCATCTAAAAGAAGAAAAAGTAGGCCATAATCTCTATCATGTGGGATTAGGCCCCAACTTCCTTAATAAGACTCCTCTGGCGCAAGAATTAAAACCAAGAATCAATAGATGGGATGAACTCAAATTAAAAAGTTTCTTCTCAGCAAAAGAAACAATCTGTGAGGTGAATAGAGAGTCTACATCTTAGAAGCAAATCTTTACACCTCACACATCAGATAGAGCACTAATCTCTAGAGTATATAAAGAACTCAAAAAGTTAAACACCAAAAAAACAAATAACCCAATCAATAAATGGGCCAAGGACCTGAACAGACACTTCTCAGAAGAGGATATACAATCAATCATCAAATATATGAAAAAATGTTTATCATCATTAGCAATTACAGAAATGCAAATCAAAACCACTCTAAGTTTTCATTTCACTCCAGTCAGAATGGCAGCTATTATGAAGACAAACAACAATAAGTGTTGGAGAGGATGTGGAGGAAAAGGTACACTCATACACTGTTGGTGGGACTACAAATTGGTGCAGCCAATATGGAAAGCAGTATGGAGATTTCTTGGAAAACTGGGAAGGGAAACACAATTTGACCAGCTATTCTTCTCGTTCTATACCCAAAGGACTTAAAAACAGCATACTACAGGGAAACAGCCACATCAATGTTTATAGCAGCACAGTTCACAATAGCTAAACTGTGGAACCAACCTTGATGCCCTTCAGTGGGTGAATGGATAAAAAATGTGGCATATATACACAATGGAATATTACTCAGGAATAATAGAGAATAAAATCATGGCATTTGCAGATAAATGGATGGAGTTAGAGAAGATAATGCTAAGTGAAGTTAGCCAATCCCCATAAAAACCAAATGCTGAATGTGTTCTTTGATATAAGGATGCTTATTCATAGTGGGATAGGGAGAGGGAGCATGGGAGGAATATAGGAACTCTAGATAGGGCAGAGGGGTTGGAGGGGAAGGGAGGGGGCATGGGGTTAGAAATGATCGTGGAATGTGATCATTATTATCCAAAGTATAGGTATGAAGACACAAATTAGTGTGAATATACTTTGTATACAACTAGAGATATGAAAAATTGTGCTCTATATATGTAATAAGAATTGTAATGCATTCCACTATCATAAATAAATAAATAAATAAATAAATAAATAAATAAAAGACTTAGGCACTAGAATAAAGCAAAACAACAGCAAAAGAAGTAGAAGGCGGGGCTGGGGATGTGGCTCAAGCGGTAGCATGCTCGCCTGGCATGCGTGCGGCCCAGGTTCAATCCTCAGCACCACATACAAACAAAGATGTTGTGTCCGCCGAGAACTAAAAAATTAAATATTAAAAAATTACTCTCTA
>NW_026000252.1:87995-129982 GCF_001458135.2 Marmota marmota marmota
GAGGGGAGGGGAGGGGAGGGGGGATAGTAGAGGATAGGAAAGGCAGCAGAATACAACAGACACTAGTATGGCAATATGTAAATCAATGGATGTGTAACTGATGTGATTCTGCAATCTGTATATGGGGTAAAAATGGGAGTTCATAACCCACTTGAATCAAAGTGTGAAATATGATATATCAAGAACTATGTAATGTTTTGAACAACCAACAATAAAAAATTAAAAAAAAAGAAAGAAAGAAAATGTATGCCCAAATCTTCACCATGTTGGCTTAGGAAGTGACTTCCTTAACAACATTCCTAAGGGGCAAGAAATAAAATCAAGAATCAATAAATGAGATGGAATCTAACTAAAAAGCTTCTTCACAGCAAAGGAAACAATCAATAATGTAAAGAGAGAGCCTACAGAATGGGAAAAACTCTTTACCACAAACCCCTCAGAGCATTAATCTCCAGGATATATAAAGAACTCAAAGAACTTAACACCAAAAAAATAAATAAATAACCTAATCAATAAATGTGCAAAGGAACCGAACAGACACTTCACAGAAAAAGAAACACAATTGATGAACAAATATACGAAAAAAATGTTCAACATCTCTAGCAATTAGAGAAATGCAAATCAAAACAACACTGAGATTCCATCTCACTCTAGTCAGAATGGCAATCATCAAGAATATGAGCAATAATAAATGTTGATGAGGATGTGGGGAGAAAGGTACATTCATACATTGCTGGTGGGACTGTAAATTGGTGCAACCACTATGGAAAGCAGTTGGACATTCCTCAGAAAACTTGGAATTGAACCACCATTTGACCAGTCATCCCACTCCTAGGTTTATACCTAAAGGAGTTAAAATCAGCACACTATAGTGATGCAGCCACATCAATGTTTATAGCAGCTAAATTCACAATAACTAAGTTATGGAACTAGCCTTGGTGTCCTTCAACAGATGAAAGGATAAAGAAACTTAATATATATACACAATGGAATGTTACTCAGCCTTAAAAAAGAATGAAATTATGGCATTTGCCAGTAGATGGATGGATCTGGAGAATATTATGCTAAGCAAAATAAGCCAATCCCAAAGAACCAAAGCCTGAATGTCTTCTCTGATATGCAGATGCTAATTTATAGTAAGGGTGGTAGGAGAATAGTGGTAATTTGGACTAGACAGAGGGGATTGAAGGGAGGGGAAGGGGCATGGAATAACAGAGGCGGGGGGAGGTTGTTCATCATGTAAAAGAGATCTCAATTATATATATATTTTTTAAATTTTAATATTTATTTATTAGTTTTCGGCAGACACAACATCTTTGTTGGTATGTGGTGCTGAGGATCGAACCCGGGCCGCACGCATGCCAGGCGAGCGCGCTACCGCTTGAGCCACATCCCCAGCCCATTTTTATTTATTTTTAATGCAGTGTTGAGAATCGAACCCAGTGCCTCACACATGCTGGGCAAGTGCACTTCCACTGAGCCACAGCCTCAGCTCTCAATTATATTAATAGTTAAATTCACATCAGAAACCATGTAGCCAGAGGCAATGATATAACATATTAAAGTTCTAAAAGGAAAAAAAAAAAAAACCTCTGTCAACCAAGAATTCCATATCTGCCAAAATTATCCTTTAAAAATGAAAGTGGGACTAAAACACTCCCAGATAAATAAATGCTGAGATAATTCATTGCTAGTAGATTTGCCCTACAGTAAGTGCTAATAGGAGTCCATTTTTTAGAAATAAATGAATGCTATATAAGTCATGTGCTGTGGCACATGCCTATAATCCCAGCGACTCAGGAGGCTGAGGTAGGAGGATCACGAGTTCAATGCCAGCCTTAGCAATTTAGTGAGGCCCTTAGCAACTCAGCAAGACACTGTCTCTAAATAAAATATAAAAAAGGACTGGGATGCAGCCCAGTGGTTAAGTGCCTCTGGGTTCAATCACTGGTACCAAAAAAAAAAAAAAAAAAAAAAAAACTTGCTAATTGTAGTGGTTTTATACTATCAAGTGTTAATAGTTTTAGGGAGATATTTATGTTCAGGGTGAGATTTATTGTTAATTTAAATCCATATTTGTATTTTTTGCTAAAAATATTCAGCAAGATCCTTTGGTTTAGAGAAGTCTTCCTTGCAGAAGCATCAGATTTAACTTAAGATGTGAGAGAGCAGGAGGAATTAGTTCAGTAGGAACTAGGGATGAGTGTTAGGGCAGGGGAACATGGGAAGGCTGCAGAGTAGGAAGTAGTGTCAACTCTGGGTACTGCAAGAATGTCAGTGTGGCTCTGCACCAGAGCGGTTGGGAAGATGGGTGAGATGCGCTGGATACTTAGGCAGGATCTATTATTCTGGGCCTTGAAAAGGTTTCTGGCAGAGGGAATGACGGTATATATGCAGTAAAATTCACCCTCTAAGTGTTTGGCTAAGTGAGCTTTAACAGAAGAATCCAACAGGGACCAATACTGAGAAGATAAAACATTCCCTTCACCCCAAAACTCCCTTGTGCTTCTGCAGTTATTCCCCACCCCTGCTCCAGGCTGCCAATTATCTTTCTGTTACTGTAGATTAGTTTTGCCTGTTCCAGAAATTTATATAGATGGCCTCTGGGCTGTCTCAGCCCAATGTCTTCAGTATTTATCCATTTCATCAGTCACATCAGTAATTTGTTCCTTTTCATTGCTATGTAGTACCATTGTATAGAAATACCCAAATTTGCTTATCCATTTATCTGTTGATGGGAATTCGAGTTATTTCCAGTTTTAGGCTATGGGGAATTAAGCCAAGATCATCTGAAAGCTTTTGTGTAGCCACATGTTTTCCTTTCTCCAATGAGGTTCAGGTTCAAAGGACATTCTTTCCTATGACCAAAGTGGTCATCCCAGTTTGCATTCCTGTCCTCAGCTGACAGGACTCACATCTTCTGCTCCTTTCCCTTCTTGACATGATCCGTCATTCCACTTGTGACGCTGCCATAGGGGATGCAGTGATACTTCTTTGAGGTTTACTTTGCATTTCTGTAATGATTGATGATGTCGAGCATGTCTTGACTTGTTTTTTTGACCATTGACCTATCTTCTTTAGTGAGGTGTTTAAATCTTTTACCCTTTTTGATAGGGTATTTTCCTTAAAAGTTAAAAGTTTTTTAAAAGTATATATATTCTGAATATAAGTCTTTTATCAGATGTTATTTGGTTAGGAATATTTTTTTCCCAGTCTGAACCTTGCATTTTCATTTTTTTTTAGTAATATCTTATGAAGAACAAGTTTTGATTTGATGAAGTATACGTTCAGTTTTTTATAGTTCATGCTTTCTTTTGCTCTAAAACAGTATTGCCCATGCCAAAATCTTTTTTTTTTCCATCAATAAGACATTATAGTTTTTAAGTCAATTTTAGCTTTTTAGGCTATGATCCACTTTGAATTTCTGTATATGGTGAAAAAAGGCCTAAGGTTTTCCTCCCTCGCCTGCCTGCCCTCATTATATAGTCATTTATTTCAGCACAGTTAGTTGACAGTACATGAACTACCATTCCATCATAGACATGGGACTACCTTAGCATCTTAGGACAAAATCAGTTAATCATGTAGTTTGAGATCTATCTCTGGACCCTGCATCTGGTCACTGGTACCCTGTGACTAAGCATCTTGATTCCTGTAGCTTTGAGTAGGCTTTAATGAAATCTAGGATGATTTTGAAAAGATAGCAAAGATGAGTCCTGATCCTTGGTTGGTGGCTACTTTGGGACTAGTCGTAGGCATAGGAAGCAAAGCTCCCAGAAAACACCTTGGGCTAAGAGTGGCAGGTGGAAGGAAGTATAAATGCAAACCATCTCATTAGCAAGTGTTTCTGAGGTAAGTGAGAATTAGTACCTGATTTCCAAGCAAGCAGACCTCAGAGAAGGGAATAGAAATTTCTCCAAAGAGTCAACAAGACAAGTCAGTAGATGGCAGAAGTTGAAGGCCCTGGCTGTGTGCATGGCTTGTGGAACAAGTTGCTTCACAAGATGGGAAGCAGAAGTCACTGGTTGGTTAGAAGGCTGCCTTGCTAATTGCTAATTAAAACTCAGCTCTTATATTTAATGCTGTCTCAGAGGCTTTGTTAGGTCCCTCCCTGATTCCTGTGCCTCCCTCAGGTTGTATTTTGCCATCAGCAGGCTAGAACACACCTGTACAGGTGTCAGATGGCAAGATTATACTTCTGTCATGTGGGTTTGAGAAGAATGCTCCCAGTCCTATCTGAACTTGTTAGCTTTCTTTAATAGCCTGTGAACTTTGGTTTGATAAGTTGATCCATTCATAAAATCTGCTGAAAAGACAATCTTTGTAGGTATCANAAAAAAAAAAAAAAAAAAAGCTATACAGCAACTTGTCGCCATATAAAGAAATAAAGAACATTGATACATGTTATTACACAGAAAATATAAAAGCCATTTTATAGTATTTTTGGTTGAAACTCTCCATTTTTATATGGTTTAAGAGACAAATGCACAAGACAATAATTTTCATGTATGTTAATGGGCTTGTAATGTGTAAAGATGTAATTTTAAACAAAAATAACCCCCAAAGGCAGGTGTATAAGAGAATATATACAGAAAAATCATTGTATACTATTAAAGATAAGATGGCATTAATTCAAATTTGATGCTTACAGTTTAAGATACTAATTGTAATCGTTCATTGTAATTACTAAGAAAGTCACTTAAAAAATAAACAAGAGGAAATTAGAATGAAATTAAATGGTAGACTATAGAAGACCAATAAACCCAAAAGATGGCAATAACCTAGGAATTGAGATACAACAAAGACATATATAAAACAAATAAGAAAATGACAGGAATAAATCCTTTCTTATCAATAAATACATGTCTTAATAAAATATTCTGATTAAAAGGCAGAGATTAGAGAATGGATAAAAATAAATATGATTCATGATCTATACATGCTTACAAGAGACTCACTTCAGATCCAACAACACAAACTGATTCAAAGTAAAAGGTTGGAAATATATTCACTGCAAACAATAACAAAAATATACTGGTGGTAGCTATACTAATTTCAGAGAAAAATAGATTTTACATCAAAAACTGTTACTGTAATTCCAAATACCTACATTACATATTGATAATTCCATAAAAATATGTAACAATTATAAGCATATACATACCTAACAATAGACCTCTAATATATATGAAGCAAGAACTGAGAATTTAAGGCAGGAATAGTGCAACAATACTTGGAGACTTCAACTCCTTACTTTAGAAATTGGAAAGAACAACTAGACAGAAAATCAATAAGGAAATAGAGCACTTGAACAATACTATAAAGCAATTAGAACTAACAGACTTACAAAACATTTCTCACAACAATCCATTTGAGCAAACACTTCACCAAAACGATGAAAAGATATCCAGCATCATTAACCATATGCTAAATACAAATTTAAACAACAAGGAGATGCCACTACACACTTAATAGAATTACTTAAATGAAAATTACTGAGAAAACTCAATGTTGGCAAGGACATGAAACAAGTGAAATTTATACATTGTTGGTGCAAATGCTTTAGTATATACTGTAAACTATCTGTCATTTTCTTATAATGTTAAAATGTGCACCTGTACATGAGTTGGCAATCCAACTCTTGAGTATTTACATAAGAGAAATTAAAATGTGTGTTAACATACCAATGCTTTACCTGAATGTTTATAGCAGCTTTTTTGATAATCACCAAAAATTGGAAACAATCCAAATGTCCTTACATGGGTGGATGAATGGGAGAACAAACTGGTAGGTACGACTGTACAATGGAATACCACTGGACCATAAAAAGAACAAGCATTTGGCACACAACAACTTGGATGAATTTCAAAGGCATTATGCTAAGTGAAGCAAGGCAATCTTAAATGATTGTATTCATTATAATATGATTATATGACATTCTGGAAAAGGCAAAACTATAAGGGTAGAGAACACACGAGTGGTTTCTAGTAGTTCGGGATGAGGGCAGAGTATAACAATAAACGGACTGCACAGAGAGTTTTTTTGGGTTATAAAATTGTATCTCAATTTTAGTGATGGCTACATAAATCTATACCTGTGTTAAAAACCGTAGAACCATACAACTGTATGCCAAAGTCAATATAACTTATGGCAATTAAAAACTAAATTAAGAAGAAAATTGCAAAAAGAAAAATAAAGGTCTGTGCCTAGAACATTTTGTCACAAAAAATCAGTTTCACTCAGGAAACTAAGAAGGACCTAAGCATGGTCTTAAAGTCAAGTAAAAAAGAATAGAAGAAGCCAGGCATGGTGGTGCGCATCTGTAATCCCAGAGGCGTGGGAGGCTGATGCAGGAGGATCATGAATTCAAAGCCAGCCTCAGCAACAGCGAGTTACTAAGTACTCAGTGAGACTGTGTCTCAAAATAAAAAATAAACAGGGCTGGGGATGTGGCACCGTGGTTAAGCACCCCTGGGTTAAATCCCTGGTACCAAAAAAAATGAATGAATAAATAAAAGAATGAACGACAAATAAAAGAAGATGAACTGAGGAATGGGGTTGTGGATCAGTGTTAGAGCACTTGCCTCTTATTTGTGTGGCACTAGGTTCGATCCTCAGCACCACATAAAATAAATAAGTAAAAATAAAGGTATTGTGTCCATCTACAACTAAAAAAATATTGCTTACTCCCATAAGTAATTGGATTGAGTAAGCAAAAGTACAACAAAAATGTCTTTAAAAGAAAGACTGAGATCTTATATCATGGACCAGATGTATGTGTGTGGGAAAAATGAAACAGTTACAAAAGGAAAAGTATATGTATGGAGGTCTAACTAGTGAGCCCACACATGAGGCAAGACAAATCTTTGTTCTCTAAAGATATGGTGATTTCCTTCCATCTCCTTCCTCTAGGAGAGTTAACTGGTTCCAAAGGACTGAGTTTGTTTAAGGAGATGCTTGGTGGTGATACCATATTCACCTCCAGGTATCACCTCCAGGCATCTCCTTAAACATCCCAGACGAACCAACAACTCCTTTTTTTTTTTAAGTTTTAAAATTGTTGAGAGATCTTTATTTAATTTATTTATTTATATGTGGTGCTGAGAATCAAACCCAGTGCCTCACATATGCCAGGCAAGTGCGCTACCCCTGAGCCACAGCCTCAGCCCCACAAACAACTCCTTTTTTTAAAAAAAATTGCTTTTATTTTTTAAATATATGACAGCGGAATGCATCACAATTCTTATTACACATATAGAGCACAATTTTTCATATCTCTGGTTATATATAAAGTATGTTCACACCAATTCATGTCTACATGCATATACTTTGGATAATGATGTCCATCATTCCACCATCATTGCTAACTCCTTGCCCCTTCCCTTTGTTTCCCACCCCTCTGCCGTATCCAGAGTCCGTCTATTCCTCCCATGCTCCCACTCCCTACCCCACTATGAGTCAGTCACCTTATATCAGAGAAAGCATTCAGCATTTATTTTTTTGGGATTGGCTAACTTCACTTAGTATTATCTTCTCCAACACCATCTATTTACCTGCAAATGCCATGATTTTATTCTCTTTTATTGCTGAGTAATATACCATTTCAAACAACTCCTTTTTACAAGCCTATACATGTTTTTTTAAAGTGATGGCAAGTTTTCCTCTACTCTTATCTTCCAGTTCTTCTGTGCTCAAGTACGTCCTTTCAATTGAATAGATATCCCATAGTTATGGTGGCTTGGTTGGGTCATTTAAGTTCTGTTACTCTTTTAAGTTATCCTCTATAAATCATATTATAGATGCAATGTGTGTTGCTAGTGCTGTAAGTCACCATGTAAATTGCACAATAATAATAAAAGATACGAATCACTATTAAAGAGAAGGGCAATTGAAGGAAGTGATTTCACGAAATTTGGACTGAATGGAGAATATAAGAAAGACCAGCATCATATATTCCAAGAATCATTCAGTAAGTTTCAGGGTGACTCAACTTTTGTAAAAAACAAGAAATAATTTCATACAAGGAAATATGTAGCAAAGTTTATGGGACTCAGTCTCTGAGAAAAGGCAGAGCAGAGATAAACTACAGTAAAAAGGATCTAACCAGGTAATAACAGTCTGGTCTTTAAATGTTGCTTTGAGCAGGACTGTGCAATTTAGGGAGGTGAAAGTGGACAAGATTTCTCTGCACAGTGGACATTTTTGAAAGAACCACAACTTAGGTTTCATGTCCCTCATTAAAGGAGAACCCCCACAGGGCAAAACTTAAGGGCACGTTTTTTAAAAAGTCTGAGACAGAAAGCAAAGAGAAGGTACAATTGAGGATAACACTCAGACTCAGCACATAGAGAAGAGAAAGGGAGGAAAACTTAAGAAAACTCAGTTGTTAGAAACTTTGCTGAAGCTTTCTGAAAGGATAAAGTAATGTTATCCAACACTGAAGCGTGTTCCCCTACTGCAGAAAAACAGAGCAATTCAAAACCTGAAATTGTCAAAATACTAGGAAAAGATAGTACTGTTATTGTATTATTATTATCATCATTGGGGAAAATTTCTTCCAATTGAGTTTTCATTTATCCCTTCCTGGCCTTTGTGTTTTTTATCATACCTTTTATTTCTACATATGTTACATATCCCATTGTACATTGTTATTTCATTTAAACCTTCAATTATCTTTTAGAGTTTTAAATAATTAGAAAGAAAAATGTCTCATATATTTCCCCATTTAGTTACCTTTCTGGTGCTCTTCACTTGTATATGTAGACCCATATTTCCATCTGGTATCATTTTGCCTTCTGCCTGAAGGAAATCTTTGAACATTACTTGTAGTGTCAGTTCTGGGTTGGTTTTGATTGATGGATTTTCTTTTTTCCTCATTATGGGTTGTATTTTCCTGCTGCTTTGCACACCTGGTAATTTTTGATTAGACGCCAGACATTGTGAATATTACCTTGTTGGGTACTGTATATTTTTGTATTCCTATAAATATTCTTGAACTTTCTTCTAGGACACTGTTATTTGGAAACAGTTTCATCCCTTTGGGTCTTACTTTTATGATTTGTTGGACAGGTCCAGAGTGTGTTTAGTCTAGGGCTAATTCTTCCCCTTTACTGAGGCAAGACCCTTCTAAGTACTTTACCCCATCCCCTGTCAATTGTGAGCCTTTCTAATCTGGCTGGTTGGGAATAGGCATCATTATAGCCCTGTATGAACAGCAAGCACTGTGACTCCTAATCTTTTTGAGTGGTTCTTTTCCTGGCCTTCATTATTTTCCTCATGTGTATGTGCTGATCTACTGAATATTCAAGATGTCCCCTTTGCAGATCTTTAGGGCATTCTCTCCTCTCCACTGCCCTGCCATGTTTGTCTCCCAAGACTCTAAACATTTCCTCAACTTAGGAGTTGGCTAGGATCTGGCTGTGCTCTCTCTCTTGGCACCATCTGGGAACTGTCTCAAGGCAGTGAGTCAGGGAACTCATATACCAACCTCACTTATTTGCCACCTCTTAGGAAAACTTGCATTTGATGCCTGATTTCCAGTGTCATGAAAACCACTGACTCATACATTTTGTTTGTTTTTCAGTTTTTTTTTTCAGGCAGGAGGATAAATCTGAATCCCTTTACTCCATCTTGATCAGGAGTGGAATTCCTAGTCAAGTTTAAGTTCATAGGTCATATGACTCTAATGTTTTGGTTGTTGAAAACATTAAAGAAACAAGAGAACTTGATGTATAATTCTAATTTCTGTAGACTTTTCCTTGTGCTTTTAATTTTTCCTGGAATCTTCCAAATGGAAGATTTTCATTCCAATTCAGTATATCTCTAAGCTGTTGTCTCCTCACTTTGATGTTTAATCTCATTGCAGAATCTTTAGTGAACTACATTGCTTAACCTAACTGGACATAAGTTTTGAGAATAAGCAGAACAGATTCTAAGGTTTTAAAGTCTTGAGGTTTTAAGCCTTTAGTTCATTTATAAAACACAGATACATTAAGTATCTGCTATGTACTGAAGATAGCACAATGAGGATCAGACAAAAATCCCTCTTTTCATACCTCAAGCAGCTTCAGTTTTAGGAGGAGTAGGCAGAAAATATTAGTAAGAAAAAATGAGTAAAATGTATAATGAGTTAGATCATGTTATGTACTGAGTAGAAATAAGGAATGTAAAGAGAAATGGTGGCTTTTTAAATTGGATGGTCAAGGATGGGCCTTCCTTGCTCATCTGGGAGAAGAGTGGCCTGAGCAGAGGGAATAATAAATGCAAAGAAGTTAAGGTAAAGGTTAGGGTGCTTAAGGAACAGCAAAGTGTCCTATGTGACTGGAGAGGAGTGAGCAAGGGAAGGAACAATAGTGATGAAAGCAAAGAAGTAACAGGGAACCAGGTCATATAGGTCATGAATTGGATAGAGGGCTTTGTGTATTATTCTGAGAGAAATGGAAAACCATGGGAATGTTTGAGCAAGAATGACTTACATCTCTTAAGTTTGTTTGTTTCTTTGTTTGTTTTGTACTGGGTGGAACCCAGAGGTGCTCTACCACTGAGCTATATCCCCAGCCCTTTTTATATTTTTATTTTGAGTGAGGATCTCATCAAGTTGTCATGGCTGGCCTCAAACTTGTGATCCTCTAGCCCCAGCCTTCCGAGTAACTGGGATTACAGGCACATGCCACCATATCCAGGCTCACTTAAGTTTTCACATGGCTTCCATGCAGAAAATAATCTGGTGATGAAATGAGAAACAAGAGACAAATCACAAAGACCAGTTAAGAGACCTTTTCAATAAGAAGTCTGAGCCACAGAAATAAAAATAGGAGTCATGAGCATGAGTTATAGCATGGATTGAGCCCTGTGAAGCTCCAACATTTAGGACCCAGGAAGATGAGGGGGGAAATAAGCAAAAACATTTGAGAAAGAACAATCAGAGAAGTAGAACATGGAATCCTGAAAGCCAAGTTCAAATGCTGTTAAAAGGATAAGAACAGAAAATCCAATTACTTGCATCAAGGGGGTCATTAATACCTGTGATAAATGCAGTCTCAATGGAGGTACAGAGAGCAAGAGTCATTGGAATGGGTTCATGAAAGAATGGGAAGAGCGAAATGAAAACAGGGAATATAGATAACACTACCAAGGAGTATAGCTATAAGCAGAAGAGAGACAGGGAAGTACATAGAGGGAATTAGTACACAGAGACAGGGGTTTTGCTTTGTTATGTGTTTAGGATGGAAGAAATGTCTGAGTATGGGAAAGCTCTGGTAAAGGAAGAAAAAAATAACATGGGAAAGAGTGAAGAATTTTTGGAGTGATGTCAAATAAGGGAGAGGCTCTAGTGTACAAGGAGAGGACCTCTGCTAGAAGCAGGGACAGTGTATCCACAGTAACAAAAAGAAGGTAGAATATAATGGGTCAGTAGGTGAGTACATGATATAATAGGAGATTCTGAAAACCTGTTCTAAGTGCTTCTATTTTTCTCAATGAAATACCAAGTCACAAAATCATCTGAGAGTGAGTCTGGGATAGGAAATGTTGGAGTTTGAAGAAAGAGAAGATGATGTGAAATAGTCGTCTAGGAGAGCAAAAGAGTAAATTGACTAGGGAAATGTATTATGGTTGGCAACAGCAGGAAAGGTCCACTTGAGGTTCATTGCCAAATAGACTAATATAATTCCCCAGAGTTTGTTCTTCTCCAGACATATTCATCTAGGTTTCAGTCTTTCTAAAATTAATGTATGGTTGTTAACCATTTCTGAAAGCAAAAAAGAAAAAAAATCAGCATTGACTGCAAGTAGTACTAGTAGGTCACCTCCAATGAGAAATGGTTCTAGGAAAATGCTCTCATGAAGGAGGGACTCTCCATAGGCCACTGATTGCCTATCTCAGATGGGAGAACCATACCCCAGGTATGGTGATGATTAAGAGAGCAAAAAGCTAGGGAAGGTTGTGGGCCATTCAATCCCCTACCCTTTATGGCTGCATGTGAAGAGATTTCTTAATCATTCTTGGTCTGTTTCCTCATTTCTTATTCATTGATTCCCCATTGGATACTTAATTAATTAGAGATCAATGAATAAGCTGGGTATCTTTGCCTTGGCCTCCTCCTCTCTTCCTTTTTGATTTGTCTGTCTCTGTGGGAGAGTTCTTTCTGGTCTGCTTAATCCATTTTCCAAAAGGCTTGTGTTACAAGATACAATCCAATGGAGAAGACCTAAAATTGTATAGGTTTCAATCAAAGTGCAGGTGTCAGGGGGAGGTAGCACTGGTTAGGCTCTCAAACCCAAACTACATGCTCCAGTGACTTTTTAAGTAGTAAAGATTATTTTGATTGCCATATGCCTGACCCGTGGCTCTATCAATTTGTTCTAACCTCAATTAGAAAACAGACATATTTATTAATCCCCTTAAACTCCAGTACAAGTGTTTATGTTTGTTCACACTAAAACTGATTAAAGTATTAGGAAATAAAACCATATTATGGAGACTGGGAACATAGCTCAGTTGGTAGAGTGCTTGTCTCGCATGCACAAGGCCCTGGGTTCAATCACCAGCACCACACACACAAGAAAACATATCATGGGAAGCTATATAACTACATGAAACAGTAGAAAACTACAAATCTACTTGAAACACAGTGAGTGCTCATTAAATATATATTGAATAGATTTTTGTACAAAGGCAGGGCTAGGAACCCAGCCAGTCCATGTTCTATTATAAGTCTCATTTTGGCTGTGAACAAATATTTTAGGATAAGTTGTTACTCTGTTGCTAAAAATGTCATTGCGAATAAAAACTATAAAGCATTTTTTTCTACAACTACACATTATAAAACAAGATGTAGACTTAGATATACACCTATTTACTATTATTAGTAAAGGGCACTAATAATAATAGTGATACTAGTGTTAATGATAATACTGATAAACCCTAATATTTATTGAATATTTGCTTTATGCAATATTTCCTATGCATTATCTCATTTAATCTCCCCAACAAATAAATATGGCAGGCATTATTATTATCTGCATTTGATAGATGAAGGAAATGAAGCAAAATTAATTAAACTTAGGCAAGATCATATAGTAAGTTGGCAGAATAGAAATTCCAACCTAAGAAGTCAGATTCCAGAGCTTGCCTTCTTAACCACTGAATAACACAGACAGTAACTGAGCAGGCTTACATGCTTCCTAGTTACCACAAAAACACTAAAGTACATACCATGGAGAGTTATAAAACCCATAGAAACAAGCCCTGCTGTTTTTAAATTTCAGTTCTGAGGAGTGAACTCACTGCCTCACATATGCTAGGCAAGTACTCTACTACTGAGCTACACCCCCAGTCTAAGCCCTGCTTTTTTTTAAATGGAATTTATATCTGCTTTAAGCAACAGGAATGTACAATTCATGTACGGGGCAATGTGTATACGATTAGGCCCAGAAATAAAAATTATTGATATAGATTTAAGTAGACTCTGACTTCTTACCTATAGTCAACAAAATGAATCCTAATCTGTCCAATTTATAAAAGAGAAGCAAAAGAGAGGGAAAATCCTTTTTTAAAAATTTGTTCTTAGTTATACATGATGGTAGAATACATTTTGATACATCATACATAAATGGAGTATAACTTTTTATTCTTCTGGTTGTACATGATGTAGAGTTACACAGGTCATGTAATGCACATAGGGTCATGTCATAATGTCCAATTCATTCTATTATAATTCTTACCCTCATACCCCCTCCCCTTTCTTCACTCCCCTCTGTCTAATCCAAAGTATGAGAGGACAAATTCTAATCTTATGATTTTGGTCAGCTTTATAGCCATGGAGTAGACAGTACTGAATCTGGGAAAATGTATTGAGACAGAAATCTTGGTAATGCTGCCAGGTCCATGGCTAAATGCTCCCAGGAGACAAGCTCCCTGTGATCTGACGTATGTATTACTTTACACTTTCAGCAATGGATAGAAGGAGCATTATATTAAGCCTCCAGATCCTACATAGGGAAGTAGCCTCAATCATATACTTTTTTGTTTTTGGTATTGGGGATTGAACCCAGGGCCTCATGTATGCTAGGCAACTGCACTACAACTGAGCTACATCCCTAGGACTTTAAAATGTTTTAATTTTGATATTGAAGAGGATGTGTGTGTGTGTGGGGGAAGTATACTCCTATATCATTGATGGGACTGCAAATTAGTGCAACCACTCTGGAGAGCAGTATGGAGATTCCTCAAAAAACTAGGAACATATGATCCAGCTATCCCGCTCTTTAATAAACATTTAAAAGATCCCAAATCACCATACTATAGTGACACAGCTATATCAATGTTTTTACTAGCACAATTCACAATAGCCAAGCTATAAGACCAACTGAGATGCCTGTCAACAGATGAATGAATAAAGATAATGTGTTTTATATATATACACACAATGGAGTTTTACTCAGCTATAAATAAGAATGTTATTGTGGCATTTGCTGGTAAATGATGAAACTGGAGACTACCATGCTAAGTGAAATAAGCCAGTCCCCAAAAGTCAAAGGTCGAATGTTTTCTCTGATATGTGGAAGCTAATTCAAAATAAGAAAAAAAGAAGAGAAAGAAAGAAAAGACAAGGGGGGTCAGGGAGCAGAATTCCATGAAAATAGAAGAGAGATTAGTGGAATAGAGGAAGGGGATTAGGGGATTGAAAGGGAGGGAGGAGGGACAGGAAAAGTGAACAGTGGAACGAATCTGACCTAACTTTCCTATGTACCCATCTGAATATATCACAGTAAATCTCACCGTCATGTACATCCTAAGTGGCTTAGGGCCTTACTCTATTGCTGCAGAAGGAAAACTTGAGATCCTACTGCCTCAGCCTCAGCAGCATGCCACCTCACCTGGCTCCCATGTATATTTTTAACACTCCACTGATACTAATTTATGGTTGCAAAAGAAAGTGGAAAGAAGAAAGGGAGAAGGAGAGGAAACTAATAATCACTGAGTTCTAGCACTGTGCTAGCTGTTTTATGCTCTCTCATTGAATAAAATGGGTTTTATCTCCAATATACCTATAAAGGAACTTAGGCTGAAAGATGTTGATTTGCTGAGCATCCTTCCCATAGCCACCAAATAGCAGAGACATGAATGAAATCTGTGTTTATCTGTTTCAAAGCTTATATGTTCTTAATAGTGTCTCTTTGAAGAAAACAGACATCCATATGTCCAATACCCTTATTTAAAAAATGCAGATGTTGAAGCCCAGAGAGTGACTCACTTTGTCCAAAGCCATAAGTTTCACTAACTTTCATAAATATATAAACTAAAGTGTAACCTTGCAGTGTCCTATACAGTAAGAAATTTTGCTGTTCCCTTCAGAGTGCACATCAATCTTCTTAGTCTCTGGAATACAGTGGAAACAGCACAAAGTTATCTAGATACCCTTTCGAAATATGTTTTTGTACCATCATGATGAATACTTTCCATGTATGACTCACAGGTCAGTTCTATTTTCCCATTTTCTGAAGAGAAAAATATACTGAATAACTGTACTGAACTGAATTTTAACTACAGAGTCCTATTTATACTAAGTTTTAAGCTGTGGGTATCTTTGAAAGTCTGGACATGAATGTCTAAGGTGATCTTCACTCTCAGACTGGGAGAGAAAGGAATAAAAATGAAATAGTCTTTCTTTCTCATTTCTTATCCCATTCTAAGACAAGCTGTTCCTTGCAAATGGTTGGTATGGGCCTTGATGGAATTATTCTTTTGGATTTGTGGAACTCTCTAGAAATGAATCTACAGATTTTTTAGGTACCTGGTACAGATCCGGCTGAGTCCCAGTACTAATCAGTATCCTTACAGAAATCCCAAGGTTCAATAAGTATCTGTGGACCAAGCAGACACCACAGTTCCCATTAGGTTGAATAGTAAGTAGAAATATGGACTTTACAATCAGTGCCCACTCTGTGCCAGGATCTGCATTAGTAGGTTCAACTCACATGACAGCAAATATCACCAGTGTGTCCTATTCTCCTGGAACTTCCTGAGACATTGCTCATCACCAATAGGACAAATGAGAAGCCCGCTGCATGGGAGGATGATGGAATCGAACTCAACAGAGGCCATAACAGAAAAAAAAATGCTGCATGGGGAAAATGAGGTTACATGACAAGATCAAGGAGTTGACAGGCTGCAATAGCTGGGGAAGGCAGTGAGCTAGGGGTCAGTTCAGAAATGGCTTAGAAGAACAAATAGCTGCCGGCGGCAACTCTGGCAAAGTACAGTGGCAGATGGCAGAAGCCTTGGAAAGACACAACCATGGAACTGATTTTAGCTGCCTGTCTTATAAGAAGTCTTGGACTGAAACTCAAGGGTTGTGGCTGAGGCCAGCCTAAAGAGAAAGGATGAAGAGTTCCTCAAATTTGGAGAGGCATAATCCGGTACCATGGGTGGAGTTAGGTGGTCAGATCTAATCAGAGTGACCTGAGCTCACCTGAGAGAAGCTGAGAGACATGCTTATAACTTGTTTCAATGAATTTTCTCCATCATCCCATCCCTCTGGCCCAGAACAGCAAAGAGAATTGTCTTCCCTTAGTCTCAAGGGGCAGAAACAGGCCAATACTGGAAAGAAAAAGAAAGTAATCAAAGTCCAAAACTACATAGTCTTTTGTGGAGAAATGCCTGTGTCATTAGATGGTGGCAGTAGTGACCTAGCTTCAGGGTGCTCTTGGTGTAGGCAATCTGGGTACATCTACACGAAGGGTGGGCAGGGAAGCAGGCCTGCTGATATTGGGCATTGTTTTACTTGCCACAAGCCTGATTTCGAGCCACAGAGTACTACAACTGGAGGGATCATTATAAATCTTCTAGAACAGTGGTTCTTAAGCTAATGGCTCCTTTTTTCCCCATGGTACTAGGGATTCCACCCAGAATGGAATGGACAGGCAAGTACTCTACCACTGAGCTACAGTTTATTTTGAGACAGGGTTTTGTTAAGTTGCCCCTGTGGCCTTGAACTTGCTATACTTCTGTCTCAGCCTCTCTAATCTCTGGGATGACAGGCATGTGCCTGCCTAATGCCTCTTTTTTTGTTGTTAAAAAACTGAATGGGAAAGACAGTAGAATAAATCGTACATGATATTCCTACGTTTACATATGAATACATGACCAGTGTAATTCCATATCATGTACAACCACAAAAATTGGAAGTTGTATTTCATGAATGTATGATATGTCAAAATGCATTCTACTGTCATGTGTAACCAAAAAGAACAAATAAAAAAATTTAAAGAACCAATTAACTCAGAGGCTGGTGTTGTAGCTCATTTGGTGGAGCACTCGCCTAGCACATGTGAGGCACAGGGCTTAATCCTCAGCAGCACATAAAAACAAATAAATAAAATAAAGGTATTGTGTATATCTCCAACTGAAAGCATATTTAAAAAAATTAACTCCTTCCATCATCCTGAAATGAAAAACATTGGTGATTTAACCTGCTTATGCATAATTAAAAAGATAAACAAGTAAAGTAAATAATGCCCTGTGATGTAACAGAAGGGGAAAAGGAAAGCAATTTGTTGTAAAATAATATTTATTTCTATATCTAAAGGCTTGGCAAAAATATAGAAGACAACTAACATGCCCCAATAAATTTCCAAAACTTCTTCTAGGGGGCAGTCCTACCCACTGCTCTGTAATGACCTAAGTTCACACATGGACAAACTAGATCTAAGAGAAAGGAAGGATCAAGCCACCTTTCTTTCACTGAGTTACTGCAGCTTTTCTGAGGGGTATATTTAGGTCCAATCAGAAATGTTCTGGAACTCCAAGCCTCATATCAGGAAGCCCATGCTCTTTGGCAATTCTTACTACCATACATCCCAGTGATTAGAAGCATGAGGTTTGGGATTTAAAATGTTTGAATTTTAAATAATAAAATGTTTAGGCTGGGGTTGTGGCTCAGTGGTAGAGTGCTTGCCTAGCATGTGTGATGCATTTTTGGATTTGATCCTCAGCATCACATAAAAAATAAATAAGTAAATAAAGTTAAAAAAATCAAAATAAAAAAGTTTAAATTTTGGCTGCACCCAAATGACTATGGGCCTGATACTTAACCTCTCTGATTCTGTTTTTTCATAGGTAATTGGAGATAAAATAGTACTTACTCCATACGATTAGGATAACATACAAAGGGGACCTGATGCCTAGTGAGCCCCATAAATGGTTGTTACTATTACTACTACTATTAGTATTTCTACCAAACTGTCAACTGCTTTCAACACTGTTAATGCAACTGTCACCATTCCACTGATGTTGTTACTATTATCACAGTTGCTACAGGGATCCCCAAAGGGAAGCATCTCTTCCCTTCACTTTGTAATACTCTCTTATCTAATCTAATGGGATTTATTTTTAATTAGGAAAGATACCCTATTTTGGTTTTGTTTTTCCTTTTGCTGTAGAATAAGGTATGAATATGAAGACCAGAGGGCATATGAAGGTCCCCATCTAGTGCCCTGTCAAGTGCATTTCTCAAGGGCCCCAAATAGGTGTCATGGAAGAAGCACTGAAGTCTCTCCTATTTTCAAGCGAGTTCCTGTCAAAGGCGTATGTTGAAATCCCTTTTGTCTCCCTGTCTTTGTTTATATTTTTATTCCTACCATGCTGAGAGCCTTCATCATTTATCCCAGGAGGTCTGTTTCCTTATACAAATAAGATTCTTTGTGGCCTACTCTTTTAATTACAAAGTTCCCAAAACAAAACTTGGTTTTAGCCTGGTGGGCTGGTGGACACAGTGGTGCACACCTGTAATCTCAGTGGCTCGGGAGGCTGAGTCAGGAGGATCACAAGTTCATAGCCAGCCTAGGCAACTTGGTGAGGCCCTAGACAACTTAGGGAGGCCCTAGGGAACTTAGCAAGACTGTGTCTCTAAATAAACTTAAAAAACAGCTGGGGATGTGGCTCAGTGGTTAAGCACCCCTGTGATCAATCTCCTGTACCAAAAAAAATTGTTTTTAATTATACAAACAATATATGTTCATTAAATGTTCATTAAAGACAAAGAGGAAAAGACAGATGAATATGAAGCAGAAAACAAGCACCCATCATTTATAGTTTTCCATTGCCTAGAATATATTACGGTATCGACTATATTATTTTATTCACCATGATCCAGACATTTTTTTCTGTGAATAAATACATATGTCTAGTTTCCAAAACAAAACTTAATATGCCACGCAGTGTTAAAGGTTTTAGGTCCTAATCTTTCTCATAAAACAAGACTACTGAAAGGGTAATATAGCATCCCTATGAATGGATTGTCATAATTAATCAATCCAATCCCACATTATGTGTAATTTAGTTTGTATCCTTTGCAATGCATCGCCTACCCCTCTCATTGACTTCTGTAATGCCAAAATCCTAGGAGTGATATTTTTTGGTTCAAAGATTTCTGTTGGAAACATGAGCCACCAAGGTGTAAAGTTTTTTCCACGTCTTTTCTAAAGCCTATTTCACTGCTACTCCTATATCAAAACTGATGTCTTTCCAGCTGTCAATACCAATCTCAAGGTCCTTTTGCCCAGATTCACTTTCTTTGGGGAAGGAAGCACCAGGCTTCTGGCTGTCTATCCAGCACCACTTCTGTCAGAATCCAAGTGGGTCGTCCATCATACTCTATCATAACTCTGTGCCCTGACTCCACACTAGCTCACAGCCATACTGTACAGCAGGCTGCAGCCCCGCTGCATCCTACCTCCACCCAGATTTCACGTCAAACTCCTCTCCCAAATTCCTTTTCTTTTCCCTTGCTAACACCTTAACATAGTAGGGCATACAGACAGATTCAAAGGCTTGTGAGAAAACACTTTCCGATACACATGGCCTTTCCTTTCCCATCAACAGGGGGATAAAGTGGATTGATTATCCAATTCACTGTAAGGGACAACTGGGTAGCAATTAGCAAGAAAAGATATGGGTTCTTCTCACAAACTGCTCACCTAAATCGTATCCAGGCTGATTGAATGTAAATGCACAGAGAACTTTCAAAAGAAAAGGCAAGTGAATGTGTGTATACATTATGAATTGGAATGAGCCCAAGAATTCCTGCTGAACACAAAAGCCACATGGACAACATGGACATATTTATCCTACAGGAAAATTAAATGCATACAACAAAGAAAAAAGATGGTGTTAGACGAAATAATGCAAGAACTCCATACATGAATATTCCCAATAAAGACTTCCTTTTCCTAATATAGAAGGCTGTGACATCCCTAATGTACACATAGTTCCAAGAAGAAAAAAGCTGCTCTTTTAACACTAAGACTTGAAGAAAGTCCAAATAAGTTTATGACACCGCTTTTCACTACTCATTTTGGCAGTGATTTTACATCAGGAATATTCCCATCTCTACCTATATTGGTAAAAAGGCAGTTCAGGGCCTATTGCTGAGAGAACCCATTAGTACAAGTTAGCTAAAGGATAATTTGATAATAGCTATTGAAATGGTAAATATTAGGACTGAGATACCACTTACAGAACTCTGTACATCTTCAAAAAGTTATTGAATTGCACTCTTAGAACTTGATGGTATGTTGATGCTACCTCAATGAAACTATAATTAAGAAGTTTAAAATGCACGATGTTTGACATATTTATTCCACCTTGAACATATACCTTAGAAAAGGGATCTTTTTTTAAAAAAATATTTTTTAGTTGTAGATGGACACAATGCCTTTATTTTATTTATTTACTTCTGATGTGGTGCTAAGGATTGAACTCAGTGCCTCACCCATGCCAGGCAATTGCTCTGCCACTGAGCCACAACCCCAGCCCAAGGATCTTTTTATATATATTTTTAGTTGTAGATGGACACAATACCTTTATTTTATTGTTTTTCTGTGATGCTAAGGATTGAACACAGTGCTTCACATGTGCTAGGCAAGTGTTCTACCAGTGAGCCACAACCCTAGCCAGTAAACAGCTCTTTACCAGGAAAATTAAAGCATTTTATAGAATCCAATAATACCATCATTAACAATATTTTGTTTTTGGTTTTGCTTTTGTTTTTTGGTACTAGGGATTAAACACAGGGGTCACTCAATCATTGAGCCATATCCTCAGCTCTTTTTTGTATTTTATTTAGAGACAGGGTCTCGTTGTATTGCTTGGGGTCTCACTAAGTTGCTGAGACCGACTTTGAATTCACTATCCTATTGCCTCAGCCTCCAAAGCAGCTGAGATTACAGGTGTGTACCAATGCGCCCATTAATAATGTTGTTTAAATACCAGAAAAACAGACAAATATTTGTTTTGGTGTGCAAACAAAACCACTACGAACTTTGGAAGAATCTATAGGCTGAGGAAAGTGAGACTTCAGTTTTCACTCTACATCTACTGAACAGGTCCCATGAGTGTTTGTATTAAACCAAGAAACAAGATTGAAAGCCCACTAGGATAAGAGGCTGTCTCCAAAGTCCAACTATTGTGTCTGTGGGAGAGGGAGCAGCTGGCTGCTGGTGATCAAATCCAGGGCCTCATACATACCAGGCAAGTGCGCTACCACTAAGCAACATCCCCAGCCCTCCATCTTACTTTGATTGCTTTCAACAGGAGATGCTTTGTATTCTTCCACAAGTGTTGTAACTTTTTGACTAGCTTTCAGAGGCACACTGCCAGTCACATCAGTATTGAAGTAGATGGACCCATCAATCCGGCCATAATCAGTACAGAAAGTTGTCACAACCCCCTGTATAGTTCTCAAATTGCTGTCACCTATGACACAGAAAAACAAAGATCACATCATTTAAGCTCCAATGCAAATGCCCACTACAAATAAGTCCTACACTGACCCTGAGCACATTTCTTCACTCCTCGGACCTGTTTTCACCTTTAAACAACGTCGATAAGTTTCTGTGCCTCGGGGTTGGTGCGAGTATTAACTGACACATAGATGCCACCTGTTAGGAGCTGTGAGTGCCCTGCCCAAGTGAGAGTGTGAATGTTGATGCGATCACCATGGCTGCATGCAGGAGACTCTAAGCTTCCAGGACGGCTGCGACGACCCTTCCTCAACATCACCAGCAGGATCTCCAGATCCTTCAACATCTCCCGGAAGCAATAAAAGGTTTCGGGAGACGTTAAGACTCGCGCCCTCGGCTTCAAATACATGCCTATTTGGGTTAGAGACCAAGTTCACCCCCGAATTAGGGCGGTTCACGTCTCGGGAAATGGAAAGGGGTGTCACGCAAGGGGGTGGCAGCCGCAGGGCCTTCTCTGTGGCCGTCTAAACACCCTTCCCCTTTGGACCAACGGGAGACTTAAGATCGAGGTTCGACGGAGGACCCTGGGCCACCCTCACTCCAGGCACACCATGGCAGCACCCCCGCTGCCCTTCCGGCTAGTCCCGAGCCCCGTGAGCCCCGTGAGCCCCGTGAGCCTGGGCGGGCTGAGGAGAGGCCCCCTCTGAGGAGGCTCCTCCTGTGGAGGCCAAGGGGACTCACAGAGGACTACCTTGCAGCAGCCTCTGCTGCCCCTCATCAGGTTCCGCCCTCTTCCGAAGTAAGGCAATAAACCCTCTCAGGATCCTGAGCATGTTGCTACCACCAACAGGCCTGGGGGCCGCCCTCGCCACACAGACCAAGCACCAGGCCTCCTCTGTGGGACGCCCTAGCGTCACAGCGCCCCCTTGACCCCTCTGCTTCTCTTCCTCAGCCTCTGTCAGGTGGGACCACGGAACTGCTAGTGAGCAGCCCTCAGGTGAGCCAGGGTCATGGCGCCCCCACCCGGGCTCACAGGTGTGCCTTAACCTCCCCAGACTGAGAGGGCCCTGCAGGGCACACCTCTTTTCACCTTCCAACCAATGGGAATGCAGCTGACGATCATGTGGGTGTCTGCAACCAATAAGAAGCAACGGGTGGGGAAGTTGTGACCCCACCCATCCGAGCTGAGGGCCCCCTTAGGATAGTCTCACGAGTGTGCTCAGGGTGCAGGGGACATGTTCTGTGGGAGGACCAGAGGTGTGGCTGGGGAGGTGTGGCAGAAACTTGCCCCCAGATGGTCTGAACAAAACAATCCAGAATGATGCTTGGTCTAAGAACTGGCCACACAGTGGGTGGTCAGAAATTAGTCTTCATTAGAGATCCTGTGGGGTTCTTGTCAGTATGTAACATTTTTTAGGGATGCTAAGTCCCTGTCTTTTAGGCTAGAACTAGAATAAATCTAAACCTCTTCTCTAGAACAAGTCCTACCTGGGTGCTTACAAAGTCTTTCAACAACTATCCCAGGAATTTTCTTGATTCAATAAAAAATGCAGTCTTTTAAGATCTGGTTTGCTTTGGGACTCGGTGAAGGATACTTGGCATAGATCTGAAGGTTCAGAAGAGTGTGGAAATCGCTCTGGAACTCTAGACTTCACTTCCTTCCAGGTGCTTTCTCCATACCTATTATCTCTGCTGCCTTTGCCCCTGCACTTCTTGTAACTACCAGGGTCAATGGTCTCATTATCTCAGTCACCATTCATTAATTATGCTATGAAAATTACTCCCACATCTGTGTCCTACAGTACACAAATTTATTTCTTGTTTCAATTATAGTGGGGAAAGTTTCAGCTTTGATTTTTCATGATCCTTCATTTGAGGCCAGCTGAAAGAACATTTTTCCTTTCGGGAAGAGCTGGTCTTGTGATACAGTGAAATGGGAATTTCAAAGACCTTTGAATATCTATAATAAGTTAGACTCAGAGTTAACATCCATCACCTATGCACACACTTCACTGGCCAAAAAGTTATTTGGCCAAACCTTACATGGCTGGGCAAGAAGGGCAGATAATCTTTGACAGTAACACTACAATTTGACACACTTTGCTAACTCCATATGCATCACTCAGAAATAGTGTAGGGAAGGGGTGGTTGTTGTTGTTGTTGTTAGGATAGTAGGCTAAAGGGCAGGGAATTCTCTCCGTTCATTCTCCCAATCCATAAAATGGCAATAGGAGAGGAAACCTGGGAGATCAATTCTCTTCCATCTTTTTCCTTCTAGCTCTTACCCTAAGGTTGAGAAACAGCGTCTCCATTCATTATCTGAAGTTTCTTCTTGTCTCCTAGAGTTCTAGATCCTGTTTCTAAATAACACTTAAAAAGAGGCTGGGGATGTGGCTCAGTGGTTAAGTGCCCCTGGGTTTGATCCTTGATACCAAAAAAAAAAAAAATGTTTTTGACTCTCATTGTTACCCCTGTCTCAGTCATTTAAATAAATGCTATGACTCCTTGCAACAATAGTAAACCTTTGATTTGGGACTTACCCAGACTCCAAGTTCACTCTCACCTCTGGATTCTCAGAATGATGGGAGCTGAGGGAGGTACCCTTAGATATACAGGATGTAGGAAATGAACATGGAGCTCATACAGCTGCTGAGATGCCTGAAGGCCATTTTTGTCCATCCCGTTTTTCCACTCACGTGAAAGCATATTTCCCCTGCCACTAATGTAAACAAAGTTTCCTTAGAAGTGTTTGTAAGGGTATGTAGGGGGAAGGGGTACTATGTCTTATCCTTTCCAATTTATGCTGAGGTTAGATACCTGAGTGAATTTTATATCCATCCATATGATACCCCCTAAGGGCCAAATAGATTAGAAACAGTTTTTTCAACATGATTTCTCAAGTTTCTTTTTCACAATTCTAAGAATATCACACTACTAGTAGCCCTCAGGGTATCTGCCAGCTTCCTGCTGGGGGCTGCTCTGTGATATTTCAATCACAGCAAAGCACAGGGAAAGGGGGTAATGTGCACATGCGAGCTCTTGCAAATCACGCATACACACACTCACACACACAAAACCTGACATAAAGTCACAGTTCTCATGCTTAGTCCCAAAAGAAGCCTTTCTAAACCCTTAGGAACACTCAGATACAGAATTTAAATATTTTTTATATTTTAAATATGCAAATCATCATTATTAGAACTCCTCAAGCCAGGCACAGTAGTGCATGTCTGTAATCCCAGGGACTTGGGAGGCTGAGGCCGGAGGATGACAAGTGTGCAGCCAGCCTCAGCAACTAAGTTATCCCACTAATTTTGTCCCAGTGGAACTTAGAACTGCATGGGGAAAATATAGGCTTAAACTTAAACTGTATTTGAGTGATCAGAAGAAGAACAAAACTGGAGTCAGGACTACAGTGGTGTTTGGTAAAATCAGGATATCAACTGGAATATTTAAGAAGATAATGGTATGAGGTACAGCAGCTGGATCCTTTAAATCAATGTAAGTCACAGAACAACACATGCCACTTTGGACTCAGCATTTTCATCTCTAATCACATCGTTTTTTCATGCTGTCTTCATGACTCCAGTAAGTCACTGAACCAGTTCTTCATCCTCCCTGTAACATCTAATCACTAAGTTCCCATTTCATTTGAATCATGACCACATGATTTGGTCACAACAGCCTCTCTTCCCAGGTCACATTCTGTGATCAGCTAATTTAATGGTGCTCTCTTCATTACCTTGGACACTCTGCTGTTCATGAGTTTCAGCCAAACTCATTTCAGTGATTGGAATTCCTGCCTATGAGAAGCAGTAGTCCAGCATGATGATAAAGAGTTTAGGCTTTGAAGTCAGACAGAACTGGGTTAGATACCCACTTGCTAATTGTATGATCTTCTCCAATCTTCAGTTTCCTATTCTGAAAAATGATCATAATAGCACTTAGATCACAGGATTGTTATATTATTACAGGATTATAATGCTATTACTGGTATGAAATGCCTGGCCCAAAGAATGCACTCAGTAAACGTTAACCACTACTGCCATCATCATTGTCACTGTCACCATCATCATCATCATTGTTCTCACTTCCAATGTGATAAACCATTCAAATGACCCTTACACAGAGAGCTCCTTCTGTTTAACTCTAAAACATTTCATTTCTAACACCCATGTAAGTCAAGTCACTTCTTCCTTTCATTCTCTTATTCTAAGACTATAGATTGATTGTAGTTGCTATTCTGTGTCCCAAGTCTTCCACAATTATGCAAATTAATTACTATGTTTTCCTGGTAGTGACATGCCTGCCTAGTGGCTTCACAGAGATGCAGAAAGCAAGTTTCGGGCCCCTTGGATGCTGTAATGAAAGGTAGGCACTGCCTCTTACAAAGACCACAAGTAATGGAGGACTCTGCAAAGAAGGCTAAGGAACTACTAAGGAGAAGGAGTTCAATCTTAGATAGAAAAACTGTAGCAAATATCGACTACATCTGGGAATAAAGTGTAAAAGCTTTGAATTAGTCCTTAGCAAGGCAAATTGTAATGTTCACCCACTTCATCCTCTCTTCCCACCATCTCCTATCCACATTGAAGAAGAGCTGAGTAATACAGTCATGATTTTTCAGGACACTGTATTAGTCTACTGTGCTGGGAGATTAAGTCTGCTCACTCTTGTGATCTCTCCTGGCAGTCTCTCTTGCTTCCATGAAATTTGCACAGGTATCACCTCTGTTTCTTTTTGTATCCCTCTTCTCATTCTGTTTTGGTTCGATTCCTTCTATGAGGTAAGAAGATGCAAAGAGGACAGAAGTGCAGAAAGAAAGACTGGGGCTAGTGGTTCAGAATATAGAAGAAAATGCTCTTATTTTGATTCTCTGAAGTTCTCTCTCCATTTTTGCCCCCAAGACCATCCTCCATTGTCAGATCTTATTATTCTGGTAGCAAGAAGAAAAAAAAAGTGCTAGTACAGATAAAAAGATTGAGGGAACAGGCTAAGAGAGTCAGAATCAGAGTAAGAGCTTAGCCCAAACCTTAGCCCAGGAGCCTGGCATCCCATGAGCAAAAGTCCACCTGAGTTTCTCTTGGCATAGCAAGGTGTTGTTAGGGCCCCATGCATATCCCTTGAACCTTCCCATGTTTCTCAGGACAAGTCACATTAATGCATTAATGTTCCGGGGCTCTTCTCCTTGAACTGCAGATCTCTGAACCATCTACATGTGCAGCAATCTGAAAATGCCAGTAAATTAACACAGTGAGATGTGGCTTATGAATTGTGGTATAGATATCCCAGTTCCTCAAGTGGATATTTGTCAGGTGAGTGTTTAGCACTGTTTCCCAATAT
Organism: Marmota marmota marmota; assembly: GCF_001458135.2. Lineage (NCBI taxonomy): Eukaryota > Metazoa > Chordata > Mammalia > Rodentia > Sciuridae > Marmota > Marmota marmota. The sequence goes on from NW_026000252.1 coordinate 115,082, forward strand.
AATGGTCAGTCCTGTATGGTGGCACCTGGCTTAATAGCACATTCTTCATTGACAGCCTTCATTTCTTTTATAAATATCCACTCTTATTTGAATCCCTGTCCAAGTATCCAGTTCCTGGAAAATCCAAGCTAAGACTCCACTATTATCTTTGAGTCAGTTAATAAAGGACCTGAAATCAGACAGAATATTTTCCTATGTGCTTTTGCCATTTTATCTTACAATTACCTGCATAATGAAACTTTGGTTTGAAAATCATAACCTACTAAGGACTTAACAAAGTAGGGAGAGAGTAACTACAAATCAGATAGTAGAATATACTTAAATAGTTTCTCTTGTGAATATGAATCTTCTTAATGTAAGGGAAATTCTTCATTTTACTATGAAGTAGGAATGTTGGAATCAAGGATCATTTTCACAAATTGACAAAGTAGGGAGATTAGGAAAAGCCACTCCTGATCACTGAAAAAATATAAACTTCCTCTAACCTGAATGAATACTCAAATGTTTGCCTAGGGTTGTTTGAAAAAGTTACTTCAAAAAAAAAATAAAGATAAGGATTTCTGGAACAAGCAGAGCACACTATTAAAATTAAGGATAAAGATTTCTGAAATAAACTGAAGATGTTCAAAAAGAAAGTATAAATGGAACAATACATTACAAGCTTCAAAAGCATAGGAGCGATAAAACTAACAACAAAGATAAAAATTGTCATTTGAGCTCTTGCTTACATATTGACAATTTGCTACATATTTATGTGCATTATCTCATTCAATTCTCACAGTAATTCTGAAAAGTATTCTTTCTTTGATACTGGGAATTGAATCCAGGGTGCTTAACCACTGAGCCCATCCCCAGCCCTTTTTATATTTTATTTTGAGATAGGGTCTCACTAAGTTGCTAGGGCCTCACTAAATTGCTGAGGCTGGCTTTGAACTTGAGATCCTCCTGCCTCAGCCTCCTGAGTTCTGGGTTTATAGTCAGTGCACCCAATGAAAGGTATTATTTCTTGTCCCCATTTTACACATGAAGAAACTGTGGCATAGAAAGGGTTAGTAATTCTCCCAGGGTCACATAGCTAGTAAGAATTTGAAGTCATGTCTCCCTAATTCTTTAGTTCCTGTGCATTCTATTTGTATATACATTTTATTGCTGTATTTTGTATTTCTCTTAATTTGTGATTATTACTTTCAATAAAGATCAATCATTAAATGTAGAGCTAAATGTTATTTGTTGTTTCAATAACTGTAAGTAAGTTCAGCCTTGAGAAAAGAAATCTCACACATAATGTGTCTGATCTAGGATCAGTAAAATATAGTTGTTATATTCATAATGGGTCAACAGTTCATCATATGTCCAGTCAGGTCTATAGATTCCCTCATACTTGGATTTTTGACTGAATGAAATCTGGCATAGTTTGTACTCTTGATTTGACTTTTGAGTTTCAAATGGTCACACTCCAGATTCAGAATGCTTTGCAAATAATAGGCTTTCAATAAATGAATTGAAATAAATGTATTGAATTGAATCCCAAAATTTCATCCTGTTTTCTAGTTCCAGAACTCTCACTTAAACTTGACACTGTAATCAACACAGTCACCAAGATTTGAGGTAACTGTTTCTTCTCTCTGTACTCAATGATAACAAGCTCTTTCCTTGAACCACCCCTTCCTGTTCCCAGCCTAGGATAATCTTCAAGGTTTCCTGGGTGTGGAAGCTTGTTCTCTAGGTTGTTGATTTCTGTGTCCTCCCATCTTCCTTTGCACAGATCCTCCTTATCCCTCACAAGTGCTCTGGGTCTTCCTATCTTTTTGCCTTTGTTCATGCTATTCCCTTTGTCAGGATGTCTCATCCCTTTGTCTTGACTTCTGCCTGGCCCTCGTTTCAAATTCCTAAAACTTGCCTGAACCAGGTGCAGATGTGATCCCAACCTCTCTAGACCAACTGGGAATCCTTATTTCAGGCTAGTGGGGTCTCCAACCTTGACCTGCCCTCATATCCGGTGGCTGGCTGGTATTACAGAGTTGGAGAGCAGAGAGCCCTGAGAGGTTACCACCAGGCTGTATCAGAACTAGTTTCCAGTGTGTGCCTGTAAATATCAAACTTATTTACTCCTCCTGCTTCTTGTTTGAGTTCTTTGAACACAGCATGTTCCCCTAAACTATTTCAGACAGCAGGGGAAGAACCCTGCTCTCACCTGTCCATGAGTGCAATGGCAAGTCAGGCCTGTAAATAGGATTTCAGCCTTTTCTGAAACTGGGCTGCCCACAGAGTTGCATGGCCTGGATGGGAGGTGGGAAGATGAGTATTGACATGGTTTGTGCACCTCTAGGTAGCTGATTCTATTTGAAAGGGAGACTGGACCCTTGGTGAGAATCCTGTTGACTCCATCAAGGGGAGCAGCAATGTGATGTATTGTAACAAGGGTCCTGCTAGATTGTGGCAATTTAGAAATCCAGCCAGTTGGCTTGAACCATGCCCGCTCTCAGCACATATGGTACACAATTTTCACACTCTTCTTTAATTGTCTTCAGAAAACTGAGCATGCTTTATATACACTTCTAGAATATAAAAAGCAAAGTGCTTATGTGTTTGCCCAGGGCATATTTTCACCTAGGGTTGATGGAAGATAAGTTTGCGACCCCCTTCTTGTCACAATCGCACCTTCAGCTGGAAATTAGAGCTCCAGGTGGCTGGAACCTTAAGTCCTTTTGCTAATGGGCCAGCCTAGCCCAGCATAGGGGCTCCTTCCATTATTATGCCCTTGCACAAAAACATGCCATCACTTGTCTGAATGCTGTAGTTTTGTGATTGCCTGATTTCACTATCATCTTCTGCCTTCCTCACCTACTCTTCAGCCCCCTGCCTTTCCCACCACAGACCACACTTCCACAGTTCTATTGAAAATGATTAATAGCTCATATGTAATGGTTGCTTTCAGCCCGATAAAAAACATTTCTACAAGTAAAAGGAAAATAGCCTGTTGATTTCATCTGTTTCCAATATGTTGGCCTTTTTATTCAATACAGTCAAATCCCATTTGTTAATGCTGCATTACTCTATTGATTGGAAATACCAGGGGGCCATGTTCCCTAAAGCATCCCTTCACATGGTAAAGAGCATCTCAAATTGGATTAGTTTACTTACCAAGGGTGTCTACTCTTCCCAGACATCAGTGCCTCTGAGACAACCCCTTCCATTTTAAGTTACTGTTGGTAAAAATGTTAAGATCCCTTTGAATAATCTGAGATGTGTGAAATAAGGTTAGTCACAGGATTTCCTGCCACCAGAGCTCACAAACAAACTTTCCTCACTTCCTCTTTTTTAAAGTTCAATTTAGGCTCACTGATCTAGTTGCTTTTGTTTCAGTGGTTAGAGTCTCCACCCTGTTACCAATGGTTAAGAGGGTTGATAGAACCTCAAGTGTTCGGTCTCTCTAGCTAGTTGTGTCTCTGTATCTCTCTCTCACTCACTCCGAGACATTCTATCCATTATGAATTCAGACTCAGAAAACTTAAGTTTCTTCCAGATTTGGCTTTTTCCTCTTTCTTTATATGCTTTGTTATCTGTCCTCTAATCCACAGAATTTACCATCTTCCCTGCCTCCAAGTCCTTGTCTTGACAGCCTTCTCCCATGTTCCCTGGTGCTTAGATTTTTAAATAGTCATGTCCCATAGAGCTCCAGGCTCTGAACTTTGCCAAACCTCCAGCAAATCCTCTCCTCTCTACCATCTTACCTTAGCCATCCCACACCTTCTCATAAGATAAATTTCCTATACTATCCTCATTTAAGACCTTGTGCCCAAGTAAATGTGAGCTTCTGTGAGTTAAGGATTAGGTTTATCCATACATGCCATCCCCTGACAAGGCGCCAGACCCTGGGTGTTTATAAAATTAGTGGAAACAAAGTTAATGAACTGGATAAAATGTTATTCATTCCAAAAAACAACATTTAATTTCAATTACAATGTGTACTTCCACAAGGCCCGGAAAGATAGAAACTATGGTGGGAATTCAGCCTTGAGGAATGGTTTCTCCACTTTGGTATTTCAGGTTCTCAAGATTTTATATGTCAGAGTTGGAGGTTTCTTTATTCAGGGTTGTAAGTTTCCCATTTTCACCTGGCTATCTGGATTTTTCAGTAGCATTTCTTCCCTTTCATCTTGCCTACTGGAATCAGCAAAGCAAGATTTCTAACTAAACTTTTTTGCAATATAAGGAATTTTCAAGCTATGTACTATATAACTCAGCAAAGTTTCTCTCAGATACAGTTCATGTGACTCACTTTGCATAGATATAAGCCCTGGGTGGATCCCATAAGGATCTATCTGCTTGCATTCCTTCTATTTTAAATTAGAGCTTTATAGTGTTACATTGTAGTTGGGTTCATCCCAACAAACTCATACATGCATGGAAATCAATTTCAGTTCATCATCCCATTTCTCTCCTTCCCTCCTCCCCCTTTCCCCTTCTTCTTCCTCTACTCTACTTGATTTCCTTTCATTAGTGTATTAATTTGTATTTGATTGGTTCTTTATATAATCTTATCCTCCCCCCGCCCCGCTTTTTTTTTACTTTAGCTTCTACATAAGAGAGTAAACATTCAACTTTTGAGTTTGAGTTTGCCTAATTTCACTTACATGATATTCTTCATTTCTGTCCATTTACCAGCAAATGTCATGGTCATTCTTCTTTATGATTGAGTAATGCTCCATTGTGTATATAAACCACATTTTCTTTATTCATTTATCTGTTGAAAGGCACCTAGTTTGGCTCCATAGCTTGGCTATTGTGAATTGTGTTGCTCTAAACATTGACGTGGTCGCATCACTGTAGTATGCCAATTTTAAATCCTTTGGATATATACTGAGGAGTGTGATAGCCGGGTCAAATGGTGGTTCCATCCTTAGTTTTTCGAAGAATCTCCATACTGCTTTCCAGAGTTGTTGAACCAGTTTGCAGTCCTACCAGCAATGTTATAAGGGTGCCTTCCTTCCTATATCCTCACCAACATTTATTATTTTTCGTATTCTTGACCATTCTGATATTCCCTTCTAATCACAGGGCTTAGAGTGATGAAGATTCTGGTGGGTTCACTTACTTTCACCCTCCAGTCCAGGGTGAAGCTACTGTCTTTGATTCTCATAATGGTTCCTGGAGAAGTAAGGTTCTGTTTTGTTTCAACCCCAGAAGGAATACATTTGCTTCTAGTGGAACCCATTTCTGTCTATGCAGTCAGTGCCTTTATCCCCAGCACATTCCCACTACTCTGCTCCATGAATTTTGCTTTCAACTTCCAGCCCCAATTCATGATCCACCTCTTTCTCTCTCCATGAACTTTTCTATGTATCTTATACAAGATCCTAGGAGGCTTTGCCCAGCATTACCTACTGCCATGCATCTAGGATCCTCTGCTTTGGATTGTTGTTTTTTTCTCCTTGTTTTTTAGCTCCTCAGAAAATCTGTCTGCCAGCCTACATTCTACTATCATAGCTTGTTTACTCTGTTTTCTTTTTTTAATTATTTTTTAGTTGTTGATGGACCTTTATTTTTTATTTATTTTTATGTGGTGCTGAGGATTAAACTCACACTTGCTAGGCAAGCACTCTGCCACTGAGCCACAACCCCAGCTCACTGTTTTCATTTTTTTTAAATATATATTTTTACTTATAGGTGGACACAATATCTTTATTTTTTATGTGTTGCTGAGGATTGACCCAGTACCTCATGCATGCTAGGCAAGAACTCTTCCACTGAGCCACAACCCCAGCCCTCTGTTTTCTTTTTCTTTTCTTTTCTTTTTTTTTTTAAATTGGGGATTGAACCCAGGAGCACTTTACCCTAATCCTTGTAATTTTTTTTATTTTGAGACAGGGTCTTGTTACATTGCTTGAGGGTCTCACCAAGCTGCCCAGGCTGGCCTTGAACTTGTGATCCTCCTGCCTTAGACTCCCAAATTGTGGGATTACTGTGTACCATGGTGCCCATCCCCACTCTTTCAATTTTTATTCTGAACCTATCCATTGAGTAAAATTAAGAACTTAATGATACAATTTACTAATCCAACCTATGTTTCATCTTCAAGATATAAACATGTATTAACAGAAATAATAAATATGTAAAAAGGAATATGTAATTGAGGCAATTGCTATTTCTATGGAATTTGGGGTTTTTCTTTTGTCTTTTTGTTATTTTTGCTTTTTTGGTGATGGAAATTACTTCTAAGGAATTTGAAACAACTATTGAACATATACTGAACACTTATGAAAAATACTGACATTGCTAAAGTGTTGAATGAGGTTAAATTGGAAAAATATAAGAGGAAAAACTGGACATTTCTACATTTAAAGAATAATTTTTTAAAAATCAACAAAGAAAAGAGAGAGGGATGGTGTGGTACATTAGTTGTCCTTCTGTGATTGGCTTTTTTCACTTAGCATAATGTCCTCAAGTTTTATCCGTATTGTTGCAAATGGCAAGATTTCCTTCTTTTTAAAGGCTATCCAGGTATGGTGGCACATGCCTGTAATCCCAGCAACTCAGCAGGCTGAGGCAGGAGGATCTCAAGTTTAAAGACAGCCTCATCAACTTGCTTAGGCCCTCCACTGAGCCACATCCCTAGCCCTTTAAAAAAAAAAAAAACTTTTAATTTTTATTTATTTATTTTTTGTACAAATGGAGCACATTTTTTTTGTTTCCCTGGTTGTACATGATGCAGAATCACACCATTTGTGCAATCATACACATACATAAGGTATAATTATCCAGCCCTTTTAAACAATTTATTTACAGACAGCGTCTGACTACATTGCTTAAGGCCTTGTTAAGTTTCTGAGGCTGGCTTTGAACTTGTGATTCTCCTGCCTCAGCCTCCCAAGCCACTGGGTTTGCAGGCATGTGTCACAGCACCTGGCACATGAAAATAATTACTTCCAACTTTCAGTAGTGGTAGTTGGGTAGCTATTCATAATCACTTTAGAGATGAGGGGTTTAGCTTCCCAGTTAGCTACCTAATGATGGACAGAAACATTAATGGAGGTTTGCTATATTCTTGTAGCAGGTGAAAATCAGGAGAAGGAAAGCCATTTTCTGTTTGAGTGTATTAGTAGTGTTGACTCAAAGGAGACAGCCTAGTAGTTTGTACCCAATATCTATCCTATTTTATTCAAACTGACTGGTAAAATTAAAATCAAGCATGCTTTATTTTCCTCAATGGACATAATGTATATGGATTCCCTTAATGAAGGCCTTCCAATTATATCACATCCCAGCCAGGTAGAATTCTGCTTCCCAACACTAGGAGGCATTTATTTTCAGTTTCTAAGTACTTTTCCTTGAGTCACTTTCCTGGGGGATGGAAACTCTCCCTAAATAACACAAACCACCTTCACCCTTAAAAAGAGTTTGAGTTTATTAAATCTAATTTACAATGAGTACTATGACAGTTGCCAGATGGTAAATATTCACTTACCGTTGACCCTTCCTAAGTAATCATTGCTTCTATAGCAAAGAGCCTCCCTAGTTTCAAATCTTCTGAACTGCTGTAGACAGTACCTTACAATCTCAATTAGAAAATGTTTTATGCTGTTTCTCAGTAAGAGGAATTGTGCAATTTTCTTTGCAGCAAAGCTTGGACCTAATTCCTTACTTCGCTGCATAAAGCTGGGCATACAGTAGATAAGTAATGAATGCTTATGAGTTTGATATAATTAACTTTTTAACTCCCTATTGTGTTACAAACACTGTGGTAGGCAAAAATGCTGAGAATATATTTCATGAGACTTGACTTTCCCTCTTATCTCAGTCTAGTGGGTCGGATGAATATGTAAATCAATAACTATAACTAAACCTGTTAAGTGCCAGGACAGGAATTTACATGGAGATGAATGAAAGGCATTACCTCAGGGTAGTAAAAATCTCACTGAAGACATTTGCTATGGGCTGTTCCTCCATAATAAGGTAGATGACAGGAGGAAGAACTTTTTCTAACAGAACGGAAGAAAAAGATCACAAGACATTCAGGGAAAAGAGTGCTAGTTCTTGTCAGAGAATAGGGTATATAAGAAGGAGAAAGGGAAGAAGGGATGAAGCAGGGCCCTGCTAAGGACTTGAGAATTTATTCTGAATGTATCAGGAGCCACCACATGATTTTAAGCACAGAATCATCATGTTCAGACTTGTACTTCTAAGTAGCTCACTCTAGTAGCAACCTGGAGCAAAGATCAGAAGATCACAAACAGACCAAATAGGAATCCGTTGCAATAATCCAGGAGGGAAATTCAGGAGCCTATGCTAGGGTACCAGAAGTGGGGATAGAAAGTTCAATAGTTGATAGATTTGAGGACCACCATGGAAGCAAAATAAACAGCATCTCATGACTAATAGAAAAAAAGTGGTTGAAGGACAGGTCAGACACAAGAATTTAGACTGGGAATACTGGTAGATGATGATTATGTTAATCAACATTAGCTGTGATGCCAATAGCCTAGAATTTGGGGTTCAAGCTGGAATGCTCACCACTTATCAGCTGTGAGGTTTGAAATAAATCTTTTCAACTCTGGAAACTCAGTTTTCTCACAACAGAAGCAAAATTAGCTACCTCACATGTCTGTTGTAGGTATTTAGTATGATCATGTATGTAAACATGCATGATATGTTAGAATGTAAAAGATAAAAATGTTGACCATTATTATGTTCACTTGAAAACTTACATTTCTTGTGTATACGTGTATCTGTGTGTGTGTGTGTGTGTGTGTGAGAGAGAGAGAGAGAGAGAGAGAGAGAGAGAGAGAGGAGAGCAAGGGAATACCTGCATACTGGGGAATTGAACTCAGGGCTTTTAGCATGCTAAGCACACACACTACCACTAAGCAACACCCCTAGCCCCTAAAGATGTACATTTCTCAAATCTAGCAGAACCAAATTATGACTTTGTTCCTTATAATGAGTTATTCATATGATGTGTCTCATAATTAAACAAAGTGTTACTTGTGCAGGACAGGTAGGCAGAAAGGATTTTTCAAGTCCTAATGACAAGTCAAGATGACAAGTCAATCACCCACACTCTCCAACCCTCTTCCCTGTGCTGCCAAGCAGGAAATGGCTGTCAGGGGTTATTGTGCAGGTGACAGTTAACAGCCATACTTTTAACATTCCATCAAAACTGGTGTTTTGGCCTGCTTTTAATCACATAGGTAAGGGCTCATTGTTTATGTTCTAAAAATGTAAAGGTTGGGACTCAGTGATTTGAGGTTTGTTTATATCTACTAATCAGCAGACTCTTAACAAGAAAAATGCCCTTGGGTCCAAGGAAGACACAAACACAAATGTTATTTTCTCTGAACAATCAATTAAAATTTTACACAAATAATAATAAACATGACCTTTGAATTATCATCAGTGATGTCTTGCCCTCAGATTGCTATTCTGTCCTGAAAAGGAGTATGCACCATATCTTCTCCCTCTATATTATTTTTGTGAAGAAATGGTATCTTGTTTTTATGGGTTGACCAAAGATCATACACAGTCCCTAGGTGAGTTAGGTAATATTTGCTTCTGCCTCCAGCTTTGTTTCATCTGTGGATACAATCTAAGTCTGTTCTTTGGAAACATGAACTTTTGCCTCTACTGTCTTCTCAAAATACACTGGTCAGATGTCTTCTTAAGGCACTTCTTACAGATAAGCATTAAGTGGAAAGATATGATAAATTAATTCATGCCTAGGTGATAATGACTGACAATGATTTGTTACTCTTTTCATAGATAATTGCATCTTAACACTGGATTCTTGCAAATAAGAGGGAATCTGAAAATTCCAGGTCAGGGTCTTCTCAGTGCTAACCTACTTGCTATGCCCTCTATACATACATTTCAGCCTGATGCTCATGACCTCTGTGAATGTGAACGCTATTTTAATTTGGACAATATTACATTATTTTTCCAGAAAGAATGTAGAGATTAATAAGTATAATTATTCAGGATTTATTTGAAGCTACATTAGTAATTGTTATCTAAGCCATCATTAGAAGGAAACTAGCATTATTAGAGTTGTCTAAATAGAAAACTTCTTCTAGAACTAGATATTTATATTTATTTAGAGTATCCTTTAGGGTCCTCACCGTACCATTTTGGAGAAGCATGCTATCTCTTTGTCTAAATGGTTGTTACTGATCTTTCTTTGTATAACTGCACATACCAAAACCTTTATAAACCTATGTAACCCTGTGAAGCTATCAGTATATTTACATTTTCAAGTAATAAGGATGGAGTCATGGTATGGATTTATCCATATCCTTTTATCCAGTTTCCACTGGGAACTGCAATTGTGAAATAACAGGCTGGGGTTAGGGTTACAAACTATGTCCATGAAACTCAATGAGCCTAACTTAAACAAATGAGAATTGAATGACCAACTTTGACCTCAGTAATTGCATGGTTTAAACAACTGAAATGTACCAGCATCCAAATAAGACTTACAGAATTCATTCTCTGGAATTGAATGTTTGAATTTTCTTTGGGATTAGCTAATCTACTCATTAACCCAAAGAGATCCAATACAAATTTAATTTTTAACCATGTAGCATTTACTATAAGTAAAAAGTATACTCCCCTAAGACAGAGAGATAAAATATTATCTAAGTGACAGGGTTGTAAAAACAATGCAATCACTCTAAAAATATTCTAAAATATAATACAGATAGAGTAGGTTAGTATTATTGTCCTGATTAAATATATATGCATATATACATATAAAATAACAAACAGATGCATAATACATGGAAGGAAAAAATGTTAAGAATGAGAGTATCATGATCAGACCTTTATTTTAGAAAGATTCCATTGGTACCAGGCATGGTGGCACATATAATCCCAGCAACTTGGCAGGCCAAGGCAGGAGAATGGCATATTCAAGGCCAGCTTCTATAACTTAGTGAGACCCTGTCTCAAAATTTAAAAAAAAGGACTGGGGATGTAGCTCAGAGATGAAGTGCCCCTGTGTTCAATCCCTAGTACAAAAACAAGATTTTTGGTGGAAAATGGATTGGCAGGGGTGAGGAGCATAGAATAGCAGGATGGTGGGTAGAAGGAGACACTGGAGGCAGAGACACCAGTTATTAGTATGTGGCTGTAAGTAGTTCATGCAAGAAAGATGGATCCAAGACATATATAGATGGCATAATTTATAATTATGGCAATTAATCAATGGGTGGGCTATTGAGGATATGTGGATATGAAGGAGAGAGAGAAATAAACAGTAATTCTTCACATTTGAGAAGTAAGAACTACTAAAAATTATACACTAGGAACCATTACTTTTCTTATTCATGTACTTTTAGATGATGTAGAAATGCAGTTGGCTCTTCTGTATATAGTGATTGAGCAACTAGATTCTTCCCTTTCCATTTGTTTTCTGTTCTTTTGGGGAGAGATATCAAGGAGTCACAAATCTCTCCAGTATGAGTTCTGCCCCCAGGACTGGGTATACTGGGCACGGGTATCTTCCACAGGGATCTTTATGAAAGTATTAGGGCTCAGGGAGAAGGCTGGTCCCACTGGGGCACTCTCCCATGGATAAGAATAGGGTAGCTGAGCAGGGATTCTCATGATTGGCCAAAGAGGACTGCCAAAGGTTCAAGTTGGAGAACTAATACCAAGTGCCAGATCCTAGGGTGAGGCAAGGCAGTAAGAGGAAAAATGAGTCACGCAGTCAGAAATTAGAACAGACTGAGGAAGAGTTAGGAATTGGAGTATGAGATAAGCTGGGGTGAATGGTTCAGGTCAGAAACCATGAATTCTGAAAGAATGAGGGAGGCCTGTTTTCATGTAGTGTGGGCAGGTTGGTACAGGCAAATACCTGATAGCTTAACAGCACTGAGCAGGCCCAGACACCCTGTATCGCATCCCTAAGCCAAAGTATCTCTGCCTCAGGAGCTGGAGAAACTTACATTCTTGTAATTACAGCAGAGTTTCATGTTTGTGTTTCAGTTTCCCAAGATTTGTAGTTTAAATATATAATCTCATTAATAGGTAAAACCCCAAGTTCTTTCACCCCCTCAAAATCCGTGGCGCAGATGACTTCTAATCCAGAAGTTTAAATCTGAAGCTATCTTTCTCATTCTACTGAGTTACTATTTTCAAAGACAAATCCTCTAATTTATAAACACAGACTGCTTCATTAACTATGTTTAACAGGTAGCAGAGGCTCAGTTACTGACAACTGCCAGGCAGTAACCTGGAACATAGCCTTTGGTTTTCAAATTTGCTATAACATGATACAGAGCACAGAGCACATACTTTGCCTCAAGAGAGATGTCTAATTTTGTTCAATTTTTTTGTTGTTGTTCAGACTGCCATAATCTGTGCTGCTGCTCTCCAAGATGTACATGCTGGCCATATGCTTAACAAAGACTAAAACAAGAGAGGAGGAAAAAGGCAAAAATACAGTGAATTCTTCTTGTGTCCTCACCAAATATGGCACTTGTTGTATAAGGGATAAAAAGTTTAAGCACAAAAAAACTCGTGATTGGAAAATTCAAGCTGGGAAAGGGTCAATAATCTAAGCTGCCTCTAACTCTTTCCTGTTTGGGTTTTGACCTTTGTTCTATCCTAAGGCCTCCCCCCAGCCTTCCCACTGGGCAAATCTTTGTCACAACTAACCCTGGTTTTTAGCAGTCCTCTGATTGCCCTAGCTTTCTTGGACTAGTTATGGGCAATTCCCTTTGTTCTACCAAAACAGGGATGACATTTTTCAAGTGGTTTGTTCTAAGGAAAGAAAACACAAGAGCAAGGAAACTCTGGACAGGACTAAGGTCCTGGGATTCTTTATTCCAGGACAAGGATTCTCAAAGAGGGCTTCCTAGGTAGATCTGCAGCAGTCTTAACACCAGGGAACTTGCTAGAAATACAAATACTCAGGCCCCACCCTAGACTCAATGAATCAGAAATTCTGAGAGCAGGGCATAGCCATCAGTCTTTAACAAGCCCTCCAGAGGATTTATTTTGTGCTAAAGTTTGAGAACCACCAGCCTAAGGCTACTGCAACCTATTCCTGGTAGCCTTGACTGGTTTCATCTTGCAAAGCACAGTCTCATTTTTCTTGGTGTGCCAACTGTGTTTGGTTCATATTGTCCATGGCCTAGTCACTAGTGGCTAGCTCTAACTTTGGGCCAGTAAACTATGTTCTGGACATAGTTTACTGGCATCAGCACCAAATATTAGTACTAATTTTTATTCCAGTAGCTTCCACATCTTTGCCTATTTCCCATGAGTTCTGTATTGTGCTAAGCATATTATACCCACTGTTTCACTTAATCCTTACAACAGCACTCTAAGCAGGGAATTATTGGCCTCATCTTCCAAATGAGGTAATGTAGATTGAGAGAAGGGGATTTAACCAAGGGATCCATGGGCAGAGCTAGGATCCATTTCTAGGATTCTGTGACTGGAAAATCCAGACTCACAACATTGATTCCATCCTGCCTCCACACAGATACAGACTTCCTGTGCCAGTCACCATCACCCAGAGAGCTTCTGTAATCACATGTCAACTCATTATCTTGGAGGTCTGATTACCACTCTTCTGCATGGGCCCTTTCACTTATTAACATCCTAGGACAAATTACTTACCCTTCATGTGCTTCAGTTCTCTTGTTTTTTTTTTTTTTTTTTTAAAGAGAATTTCAATATTTATTTTTTACTTCTTGGCGGACACAACATCTTTGTATGTGGTGCTGAGGATTGAACCCGGGCCGCACACATGCCAGGCAAGCGCGCTATCGCTTGAACCACATCCCCAGCCCAGTTCTCTTGTTTTTTAAATGGAAGCAAAAATTACCTCAGAGGATAGCTTTGGGGATCAAGTGGGTGAACGGATATGAAAGTATTCTAAACTAAAATAGGAATGAAAGTTGTTCATCTACATTTCACAGATGAGGAAATGTAAATTCAAATTGTGTGACTTAGACAAAGACTGTCGGCTTTCCTCCTGCTATTTGAGGGTAGAAGGAGATCTGTTTCTAAATTATCTCTACTTGCAACTAAAAGAGCCATATTTAATAAGTATTCACTTGTTTTCTATTAAGATGAAAATGTTCTCAATTCAGGGTAACAAATGGGCAGAACACAGATACATTTTGATCAAGAGAGATGAAAGTGGCCTAGAACCAGGGCGCTTCCTGGGGGAGTACATGTGTGGCTATAGAGATGAGCTTTGGGCAGCCAGAGGACGGAGAGTTAGGTTAAGGGGATTAGAGGTAGGCTAAAACTTTGCTAAGAGAAGTAGGAGATCTCAAAGGATTGACCAACTGCCTTCACCATTTTGCTTGTGGCCCTAGTACACATATTTAGTTCTCTCTCTCTTTATAAACAATTTATATTTATTTATTTATTGCTAGGGATTGAACCCAGGGGTGCCGTACCACTGAGCTACATCCATAGCCCTTTTTATTATTAGTTTTTGAGACTCACTATATTTAGGTCTAAATTTGCTTAGGGCCTCACTAAACTGCTGAGGCTGGCCTTGAATTTTGTGATCCTCCTGTGTTAGCCTCCTGAATCTCTAGGATTACAAGTGTATATCACTACACCTAGCTTTAAACCATGTTTAGATTGAAATATGATATACTGTCAGAGCATTCATAGCTTTTCTTTTTTTTTTTTAATTTTTTATTGTTGGCTGTTCAAAGTATTACATAGTTCTTGATATATCATATTTCACACTTTGATTCAAGTGGGTTATGAGCTCCCATTTTTACCCCACATACAGATTGCAGAATTACATCAGTTACACATCCATTGATTTATATATTGCCACACTAGTGTCTGTTGTGTTCTGCTGCCTTTCCTATCCTCTACTATCCCCCCTCCCCCAACAAAACACAACACACCCTCTCTCTCTCTCTTCCT